>NC_034183.2:15129990-15366335 GCF_002021735.2 Oncorhynchus kisutch | reverse complement strand
CATTAGACTGTTTTCCCCGATTATCTTTTTAACGCTTCAGTCCGATACGATTCTTGAGTTTCTGAGGTGCTGTTTGCATCGGAACTAAAACGCTGCTAACATTGCCCATGGTTCTAGCGCTTTTGTACCCTACGACCGAGAGAAAACCCTGAATGATTTTTTTACATAGCATTGGGGTTTGTCGTTTTTTTTGGGTATACCCCCGCCCATGGTAATTTGACAATTTCAAACACATGGTATTGGGTGTGTCTAAACATTAGGATCCTTTTGGAGCTTCTAAAATCTCCGGGGTGCTAGCACCTAGATGCATGGGGGGTGTGTTGTTCTCGAACATCGCTGGGATGAATGACTTTTAGCCCACCTAAAAAAAATAGTTTTATGAAAGGCTTTAAGATTAGGAGTCGTAAGACACAATATTATTGTTGGGGGGTAGGCATCTGTTTTGCAGGCTAGTGTAAACCTTGGTTTCAAACGACCCACCAGGCATGCATGGGTATTTTTTTAACAAACAACCGCCCCCCTTTTTCTGTTTTGAAACACACACACACCACACACACACACAGCCACTACAGAAACTCCCTCACGCACATGCGCGCGCACATGCTTTTTCCGCAAGATTTTCTCAGGGACAGACTGCGCTAAGAGTGAACAAACGCGAGAGTTCATAACGTGGTGAGATTCTGATTTTAAAACATTTATTTCATTCAAAATATTTAGTACATACATTTTATATCGTTACATTCTTAAGGTATTTTACGATGCCTTTCTTACAGATCCTGGGAGCTTATGCAACCAACCGCAATTGTCCGTGTCGAGTTCACCCTCAAAGGCAAGGCTCTCTTGCTATGTCCATCAACACATGGTAAGTTTTCACTCCAGGGTAGATCCGCCGTCGGGCCTTTTGGTCTGGACTCTGTCTCAAGGAAAGCCTCGCCCAGCGCTTTAACTGTTCCCCATTTGGAAGAGAATGTCCAGCTTATTCATAAGTGTTATGAAATTGGATAATCCACCCATTTAAAAACTAAACACAGGAATAAAAAAGTTTACATGTTTGCGGGCTCTGGAAGCTACCGGAGAATTGACAGACTTTGTAGCATTAGCCTTATCATAAAGGTCACAGGCTAAAATTGTCACTTGTTGTCAGGGCTATAGTCCATTGAAGCAATTCTTAGAGCCTTGAGATCACTGCGGCCGCAGACCTGTTCTTCCAACGCATATCCTGGCACATTTGTAACACTTAGGACTGTTCAATTTTACAAAGAGCCAGCCTGATGTTAGCCATTCTCTCATCCCCAGAGCCGGGGGAAAACTCCAGGTTTTGCAGGATAAAGGGGTTTGGGTCCACGGTCTGTGAATATCTTTACCGTAGAATCCTCGGGTGGAATATGTAAGACATGTGGCCCTCACTCGTACCCAAAAATCCTTTAAAACATTCTGGAGCTTCACACAGAACTTCTTCAAGGCTTTGGTCACTGGGTTCATGACAAGCCGAGCATAACATCCCTAAATTGGCATAGGTGTCATTTTTGTTTAATATTCAGGGGGGTTATCATGTACAGTCTTAAACAGGTATTGTTCAGCGGCTTTATAAGGGGCCTTAACCAACCCAAACCGTGAGAAACAGTAAAAGGTTGACCTGACACATGGTCACTTACTCAACCCAGGGCATGCACCTTCTACATGACATAGGGTCATAAATCATTACATAGGGTCATAAATCAGGCTTGGGTCATCAATCATTAACGGCCTGTCAAAGGGACCCTTACTCACCCCATAGCCCCCACCTAACCAGGCTTTGTCTATCAGGCTTGGGTCATCAATCATTAACGGCCTGTCAAATGGACCCTTACTCACCCCATAGCCCCCACCTAACCAGGCTTGCCTGACCAGAAGACATGCACACGTCATCACTACATAGGGTTCACATAGAGTTCACATAGGGTCATCAATCAAAATTTTGACCCGTGACATCTACTCTATTCTCTCTCCCATGGCGAATTAAGTGTATGTTAAGGAGCCCAGCTTACATCTGACCTGTCTGGTATGTGGTCGATGTGATGTCACGTCTTTCCCTGATGGCAAACAGAGCAGTACTGTAGAGCTATCTCATAGCTCACTGTCTCTCTGACTAGAAACGTGGGTCTGCATCCCAAATGGCACCTTATTCCCTATATAGTGCACTACTTTTAATCAGGGTCCATAGGGATCTAGTCAAAAGTAATGCACTATTTAAGAATAGGGTGCCATTTGGGAAGCACATTGTCTCAATGACTAGAATGAATGGAACTTGATTTATGGCTAACTGCAATCAGCAAATCTGGCTTGATGAACATCTCTGACTGTGTCGTAATTTACTTCTCTGAAAGCACTGGGAATGCCAAGCAGCCTTACTTGATGTCTTCACAGGTGCCAAACCAAATGCTGGGGAGTTAAACACAAATGCCTTTCGACCTGTTAAAAGTTTTCCATGGCAGCATGTTGGCGGATTCTGATAAACCACACATATGGTTATTCATCTTTGAGTGAAATGTCAATAATAGTTTATGACTCAGAGTAACCCAAAGTTATTTTTTCGACTTCTATTAGCATTGACTTTATATATTCCTCTGAGATAATGTTCTAAATGGTTTTCATGATTAAAGGTTTATTAGAGAAGACTGTAAGGACTATGTTAAATCTTTTAACGAAAGAATGCTTGAGGCAATGGAACTTTCTCAATGCTCTCCCCCCACATGTCTGAACTGAAGTGCCAGAAGACGTGACAGAAGAGGCATAAGTTCAACACAGTGCAATGGATTTTCTCTCAGCTCTTAAATCCCAACTCAATCCAACTGGGGTTTTAGGATGAATCCCTGGCGAAGAAAGCTGTTACTTCCAACATTGGTAGCAGCTCAGTCGCAGGTTGTATCATGAAATAGTGTACTTTTTTATATATTAATGTTTTAAATATATTTTTATTAACAACAATTTTACAATACAACAAGAACAATCAGCGATATTACGGGCTCCTGGACCAATTCTTCTCTTTTGTGTGTTTTTTTGTGCCGATCTTAGCTTTTTTTGTATATAATGTTTCCACCATCGTTTCCTATGACCTGGAAAGAGCTTCTAAACATCAGAACAGCGATCACTAACATCGATTTGGATTAATATTTCTACACAGGACAAGCCCTCACCCCGGACCCAAGTCCCTAATCGCGAGACACGAAAAGGAAAAAGGCAGCATAATAGAGGCCGACGTGTGGGCCGAAACTATGTCGGCATGTACATAAACGGACTCTGTTCTATTGGCGAAAGTACAATCACCGGAGACCAAACTAGATTTTTTAAATTTAAATTTAATTAATAAAAAAATCAACCTTTATTTAACTAGGCAAGTCAGAGCAATTCTTATTTACAATGACAGCCAATTGTGCACCACCCTATGGCACTCCCAATCACAGCCAGATGTGATACAGCCTGGATTTGAACCAGGGACTATACTGGTGCCTCTTGCATGGAGATGTAGGGCTTTAGACTGCTGCACCACTCAGGAGCCCGAATTGATTAGCTCCATTCGAGACTATCCATCAACGGACCTGAAGAACTGTTAATATCCGATGTTACATCGAGTCGTGGCTGAACAAGGACATGGATAATATACATCTAGCTGGTTTTCTATACATAGACAGGACAGAATGGTAGCTCAAGGGAGGAGGTGTGTGTCTCTTTGTTAACAACAGCCGGGGCTCGATCTCTAATATTAAGGAAGTCTCAAAGTTCTGCTCGCAAGAGTTAGAATACTTCATGATAAGCTGTAGACCAGGGCTACACAAGTAACTATTTGAGAAGGTCCAGTCACACAATTTCCTAGGCAGCAAAGGTCCGGATGGATAGTGTAATTTATCGGCGTATTAACAAATTCCCACCTCGCAACCCATGCGACCCCAAACTGTTCACACCCCTCTTGTTGTCGGGGAGAGAATGTTGCAATTTTAAAGCTAATCTCCTGCAATTATACACATTTTACATGGGGCATATATTTTTGTTGCTGTTTAAAAGCTAATTTCCTGCAATTCTATGCATTCTTCCATGTCTATGTGTGTTTTTATGATACCAGGGGTCGATGCCTGACCGGGTAATTATTTTTTTTAACAAACCAAAAATGTGTTTTTTTGTTGTTGTTTTTTGTGGGGGGGGGGGGGGGGGGGGGGGGGGGGGGCTGTAGTACGTATTGGCCCGTTCTGGGTCTGGATCGGTCGGTGGTCCGCCAGTTGAGTATGGAGGCTGTAGACTATACTATTACCAAGAGAGTGTTCATCTATATTTTTCGTAGCTGTCTATTTACCATCACAAACCAATGGTGGCACTAAGAACGCACTCAACAAGCTGTATAGGGCCATAGCAAACAAGAAAATGCTCAACCAGAGGCGGTACTCCTAGTGGCACTCCTAGTGGCCGGTAATTTTAATGCAGGAAAACTGAAATCCGTTTTATCTCATTTCTACCAGCATGTCACTAGAGGCGAAACAAAAACTCTCAATCACCTTTACTTCACAACCAGAAGCAATGGATAACAGGCAATATCCATTCTGAGCTAAAGTCGACAGCTGACCACTTTCAAGGAGTGGGACACTAATCAGACGGTTATAAGAAATCCTGCTACGCCTTCCGACGAACCATCAAACAGGCATCAATACAGGATGCTGACCCTCAACACGGGGGCCAACTCCGGGGTGCGTGCTTAGTCCCCTTCTTTACTCCCTGTTCACCCACGACTGCGTACCTGTGCACGTCTCCAACACCGTCATTAAGTTGTCGACGTCACTACGGTGGTAGGCCTTATCACTGACAACCATGAAACAGCCTGTACAGCCCTCTCAGGAGGCTGTAAAGATTTGGCATGGGCCCTATCAGATCCTCCAGAATGTCTACAGCTGCACCAGTGAGAGCATCTTGACTGGCTGCATCACCGCTTGGTATGTCAACTGCTTGGCACCTGACCGCAAGGCGCTACAGAGGGTAGTGCGTACAGCCCAGTACATCACTGGGGGCCAAGCTCCCTGCCATCCAGTACCTCTATACCAGGTGGTGTCAGAGGAAGGCCCTAAAAATGGTCAAAGACTGCAGACTCTCTCTGCTACCGCACGCAAGCGGTACGATTGTAACAGGACCCTGGACAGCTTCTTACCCGAAGCCATAAAACTGTTACTCTGTGGTACGCTCGGCTGAAAGGAGTTGTAGTTTCAATTAAGAAAATATTTAACCTAGAAACGTAGTAATTAACGACAATGACCATAATTCATTGTGGCAGTTTTTTTCCAGCTCAGAGACGGATCAGGAAGAGGTGAAGCGAGCGGTGTCCACCTTGCCAAAATCTGTCCAAAATAAGCCCATTGCGTTTCTATGGGTATATTTGGATCTAACGGTGTCGCTTGCCTTCCCGCCTTTGTGACAACGACTCCCATTGATCGGGCATAGACATGAGCATCTCGTCATTGTATGCTGAACTCTGGACATATACACTTTTATGCTTCATTAGGTTAGATACGCACAGACCGCATAGACTGCATGAGAGAGGAATGTTGCTTACACAACACAGAGAGAAGAGGGACAGAGACAGTTTGTGAAACAACCTGGTCTCAGAGCATTTCATGTTATTCTGTACGTAAAATCACTCATATCCTTACAGAGTTCTGTTATATTTTCTATGGTATATTTTCATTTGTGGATGTCCATCACCATTTTGAACGATAAGTTACAAATTGCAATTGTATTAAATGCTACGAATTTGCATAACGTCAAATATGTTCCGAATTCGTAAAACGTATGATATGTTATGAAATCTAGCTAGGTGGCTAGGTTGCTAACTTTAGCTAGGCCAGGGGTTATGGTTAAGGTTAGGGCTAAGTTTAGGAGTTAGGTTAAAGGGTTAAGGTTAGTGTCATGGTTAGGGGAAAGGTTAGCTAAAAAGGTTGTCTTATGTGACCATACCAAAAGTAACATATCATACAAATTTGAGTGTTCCGGATTTATGTTTACTATGTGATGTCTAGTCTATGAGACCAGGCTGCGTGGAAGTATACCTTCTCTTCTTTGAAGAGCTAGTGAAATGATTTTGTCAGAAATCTCTGCAGCATACTTAGGCAGGATAGCTATTTAATAGGATGACTAAAGACAGTACAGTATGGGGAACAGATAATGTTAGATGGTCTGGCTGGCTGACTGCTACTGCCTGAGCAGAAATTAGATGATTACATTAAGGAATGAAAATAATCATGTCATCAGTTTAAAACTAATTCATGTACACAACTGAAATATTTTATAATTTCATAGTAATTTCCTATATTCCTATTGATTTCTACCCAATGTGGACCTGACAATGGCATATTTTCAATGTTTTGGCAATTGAATGTTCACTATTTTGGCTTTGAAATTTCCATTAAAAAGCTCAAAAATCATGGTAACATCAATATTTCATAATACATTTGCAAATTGTGATTATTTTTTAGTAATGGATCCCGAAACCGAACCGACCTAAAAAGCACTAATCGCTCAGCTTTATAGTTAGTTAAATAGTTAACCAAATAGCTACCTGGACTATCTGCATTGACCCTTTTTGCACTATTTTTTTTGTCTCATCACATACGCTGCTGCTTATGTTTATTATATGTCACTTTATTCCTAGTTATATGTATTGTGCATTTCTACTTCTATGGGCTTATTAGGTTAGATGCGCACCGACCGCATAGACTGTAGGAGAGAGTAATGTTGCTTACCTAACACAGTGAGGAGAGGGACAGAGACAGTTTGTGAAACAACCTGGTCTCAGAGCATTTCATATGATTCTGTACGTAAATCACTCATATCCGTACAGAGATCCGTTACATTTTGTATGGTATATTTTAATTTGTGGATGTCCATCACCATTTCGAATGATAAGTTACAAATACAATTTTATTTGAACGTCATACAGTGCATTCGGAAAGTCTTCAGACCGCTTGACTTTTTACACATTTTGTTACCTTACATCCTTATTCTAAAATGTGTTAAAAAGTGTTATCCCCTCATCAATATAGACACAATACTCTATAATGACAAAGCAAAAACAGGTTTTTAGAAATTTGTGCAAATTTATAACAAATAATAATAACTGAAATATCACATTTAAATCTATATTAATATGGGCCTTGACTACATTGTTATTACAGGTTGTGTGCGTTATCTGGACTCTTTGTCAAAGTAATATTAGAACCCTTTTTAACTTATCAGTGGCCCTTCCATTTCTATAGAAACCAACCCCACTAACAAACATACAGTACAGTAGCCTAAAGTTTGAACACACACTCCTTGAGTTCAGAGGGCACAAAAGTACATCCGTTTTTCCAGCAGAAGTCATCCTCCATTCTTCCTGTCCCCTTCAAGAGAAGAACATGAGCAGAATGATCAAGCCTCAACCTGGTTGGGGTTTACGCAGCCAAAAGGTTTAGGGGTTGGGAAAAGGTCACGCAGCCAAAAGGTTTAGGGGTTGGAAAAAGATCATGTTTACAGAAAGTGACTAAGATATCTCCTATGATAGAAACCAGTATTAATGGCAAGGTATGAAGAATTAGCTGCAGGCAAACACCTGTCTTATTGATGCAATGTTTACTAACATGTCTCTGGCAGTTCTCTTTTTATCAAACATAAAAATACATCTCTGTGGGAGAGCTGACAGCTGCTGAAACATCAGGTGGGGAGTGGGGCAGAGTGGGCCAAGAGTGGGGCAGAGTCCCACCTGTTTTGAGCCCCACCTGTTAAGCAAATAAAATGTATAATGGTTTTTGCGACTGCACCTGAAGAAACTTTCAAAGTTCTTGACATTTTCCAGATTGACTGACCTTCATGTCTTAAAGTAATGATGGACTGTCATTTCTCTTTGACTATCTGAGCTGTTCTTGCCATAATATGGACTTGGTCTTTTACCAAATAGGGCTATCTTAAGTATACAACCCCTACCTTGTCACAACACAACTGATTGGCTCAAATGCATTAAGGAAATAAATTCCACAAATGAACTGTTAACAAGGCACACCTGTTAATTGAAATGCATTCCAGGTGACTACCTCATGAAGCTGGTTGAGAGAATACCAAGAGTGTGCAAAGCTGTCATCGAGGCAAAGAGTGGCTACTTTGAAGAATCTAAAATCTATTTGGATTTTTAAAAAACTTTTTTGGTTACTACATGATTCTATATATGTTATTTCGTAGTTTTGATGTCTTCACTATTATTCTACAATGAGTAGCTGTGTACAAACCTTTTGGGGGGGGACAGTTTTGCATGTTATTTTGGCATTAATACGTATTAGTTTGCAAATGTAAAAAATCTATAAAAAATTATTGAGCTCATAAAGCCGCATACAAACTTTTTATATTTTTTGCTTTCTTGAGTAAGGCAGTTCCAAAATGCAGGTATTTCAGCCTAGCTCAGTGCTTTCTGTGGTGGTGGGGCAGCCAATGGAAAATACGGAGCGTAGGGGTTGGTAAAGTTCTCTAGTTGCGCCGTGATTGGCTCAGTGTTCTGTCACTCATGGGGACACTACGTCACCACAAAATCTAAGGGTAGAGCTCAAAAATAGAGTTACATTAGAAGTACCCATCCAAGAAGGCTCAAGGTCACTGGCCACAGATAAAATGACATCAAATCACGTTATATCTACAGTATCTTTGATTGGACTGGTCAACATCATACTTTCAAAATCTTAGCTAGCAGTCATCATCATGAATCAAGTTGACAATCTACTGGCAATCATTTTCAATCCTTGTCATATGAAGAGAAATAATGAGGAGAAATGATAGATAAGAGTATCGGTGCTCATCGGACATTGGACATAAACATTACACAACAAGTTGGAAATCGCAAATTCAACAATGAGGGGTTTGGAAGGAATCAGTGGCTAACGGCAAACATTGCAAAGCAATCACTAGCCTGCTATTCAGTGGAGTGGGTGTGTGGTCCCACGCTTAAAAGGATAAACATTCAACATTGGCCATGCTGTCAATCCAGCATGACTTCTGCCGCTCTCAAAACAATTGTAAACTCGGAACTGGGAAATCTGACTTAAGTGAGTTCAAGACAACTGGGAACTCGTAAACCATATTTGTTCAAGCAAGTCAGCCATATCAGCTATGTTTTTTTTAAAGGAATTAAATTAGGCGGAATGAACTGATTTTCTGCAAGACAAGGCTCTGCTGATAGCCAGGTGTTGGGACTGCTGCTGGGACTCTGCTGTTGGGACAGCTTTATGTAGGCCCTAACAGTTTATGGGCACGGTTTGTCACCATTATAGTGCAATTAATGTATTGTTTAGTGTTGTGTCATGTAGTGGCTTTGCTGGCATGCATCAAAAAATCTTTTGGGGGAGTTTGGCTCACCAAGATTTACATGCTTAAATCGCCACTGGATACTAAGGCCAGGATTCAATCCGATCATGCATTGTTGACAATGGACCTTTAAAAGGCAATGTTCCAGCATTTGAGGATCCGATCGCATTCACAGTGAACGCTGCATACGTCAGTTTAGTCTGAAATGACCTACAACACAGATTGAATCCCAACCTTACACATTCTTGACACCTTAGCGCTGTTTATACCTGCTGTTAACATGCGTCCTTCGCCCTGATCTTGTCCTGATCTTGACCTGAACTTGTCTGTTTACACTTATAATATCTAATCACATTCAGATCACAATGCGTCTATTAATCGTCTACACTGTGTGAAATGTGGGCACAATCAGAATGTGTTCAGGATAATGACTGCATGTTAGAACCAGGTATAAACAGGGCTCTTGGCCAATCTGGGGGAGATTTTATTGCAAACCCTGAAAGCAGGATCTATTTCTCACCCATTTTTCATACAGGTCATATTTATTGCAATATAACAGCAGATTTCAATTGTCTGATACCTTTGACCATGTGTATATTATCGCAGCAGATTTTTTCTACTTTACAGTAACCTTGCAGTAGATTTATCCCGTTTAACATTTTCTCACCTCACAGCCATATAGGTAGATAGACAGAAATCGATTAGTCTGGTGTTTATACAGAACATTTCACAATCCTTGAGGGGCCAGTCCTTCCATTATTATGTCCCCTTCATATTATTATTACCTGAGAGAGAGAGAGCGGACGAGAGAGCAAGAGAGAGCAAGAGAAAGAGAGAGGGCGAGAGAGAGAGAAAGAGAGCGGGCGAGAGAGAGTTAGAGAGAGAAAGAGAGCAAGAGAGTGGGCAAGAGAGAAACATAGAGAGAATTATGACTCTGGCACCCCAGTGATCCGTGTAAACTGAACAATAACTCAAATCAGACATAAATTCTATGTGACTACCAGAAACAGTTTTACGGTCTAGAATTTAAATGTCTACTAAATTAGCCAGGTAGTGGATACCTGTGTGGAATAGAATGACATTGATTATTTTCTCACATGGTTGTCTGTCTGGTCTGACATGTCTGTCAGTATAAACTTAAAGGCTTCTATTCATCCGTCTCAGCTGGGATCTGGCCCGTGTTCAAGATGCTGAGAGAAATAAAGCAGTGAAGTGAATCCAGATGTGTTCCTGGTGGTTGTGTCATCGACACAGCCGGACTGGTGGGCCGGTGGAGGACTGATGTGACAAGTAATATGGCCTCCGTCTGTCCTGCATTGTGAGGTGAACCTCCAGGCCCAGGCTGCCTTCCATTGAGAGCAGCCAAGTTTCTGCCATCAATATCTTCACACCTAGGCCCTCCAGAGTGCTCAACATGTGTTAAGTACTCATATGAATTTGGAGACATTTAAACAATTTGCCCACATAGAACAAGAGCTGTCTATAAAAATAATTGCAGCACAGCGTGTTGATTTTATGAAAGATGATGTACAGTGCCTTCAGAAAGTATTCATACCCCTTGACTTATTCCACATTTAGTTGTGTTACAGTCTGAATTCAAAATGGGTTAAATTAATTATTTTCCTCATCCATCTACAAACAATACCCCGTAATGACAAAGTGAAAACATGTTTTAAGGTATTGCCATAGATCTTCATGTAGATTTAAGTCCAAACTGTAACTCGCCCATTCAGGAACATTCACTGTCTTCTTGGTATGCACCTCCAGTGTAGATTTGGCCCTTGTGTTCTAGGTTATTGTCCTGCTGAAAGGTGAATTCATCTCCCAGTGTCTGGTGGAAAGCAGACTGAACCAGGTTTTCCTCTAGGATTTTGCCCATGCTTAGCTCTATTACATTTCTTTTTATCCTGAAAAACTCCCCAGTCCTTAATGATTACAAGTACACCCATAACATGATACAGCCACCTCTATGCTTGAAAATATGAAGAGTGCTACTCAGTAATGTGTTGTATTGGATTTTCCACAAATATAGCACTTGGTATTCAGGACAAAAAGTTTATTCCTTTGCCACATGTCTTGCCTTTTACTTAAGTGCCTTGTTGCAAACAGGTGCATCCTGTTTTGGAAGTTTCCTTCTTTTCACTCTGTCAATTAGGTTAGTATTGTGGAGTAACTGCAATGTTGTTGATCCATCATCAGTTTTCTCCTATCACAGCCATTCAACTCTGTAATTGTTTTAAAGTCATCATTGCCTTCATTTCTGGCAAATGAGTTAGAAAGGAGGCCTGTATCTTTGTAGTGACTGGGTGTATTGATATATCATCCAAAGTGTAATTAATAATTTCACCATACTCAAAGGGATATTCAATATATATATATTGTTTACCCATATACCAATAGGTGCCCTTCTTTGCGAGGCATTGGAAACCCTCCCTGGTCTTTGTGGTTGAATCTGTGTTTGAAGCTCACTGCTCAACTGATGGACCTTAAAGATAATTGGATGTTTGGGGTAGAGAGACGGGGTAGTCATTCAAAAATCATCTTAAACACTATTATTGCACACAGAGTGAGACCAAGCAACTTATTATGTGACTTGTTAAGCAAATGTCTACTCCTGAACTTATTCAGACTTGCCATAACAAAGGGGTGCAATACTTATTGATTCAAGACAGTTCAGCTTTTAATTTTTTATTAATTTGTAAACATAAAAAAAAACATAATTCCACTTTGACATTATGGGTTATTGTGTGTAGGTCAGTGACAAAACATCTCAATATAATACATTTTAAATTCAGGCTGTAACACAACAAAATGTGGAAAAAGTCAAAGTGTGTGAATACCATCTGAAGGCACTGTACAGTATATTACTTATTTTGGATGCTAATGCATAAATAACAAGCAGTCCCCATAGATTTTGGAAGTGTTTTGGAAACACTGGGAAAACTGTGGGATTTGCTGTTGGTGAGCACATAGGGCCTGATTGCGATCCGAATTAACCCTTGTGTTGTCTTAAGGGTAAAAAAAATGACCCACCACTATGTTTAACAGTAGAGAAAACCCCCTAAATGTTACTTTTTCAACTTGAAATGTAATGACTTTTCCTAGAGTGACCCCAACATTAGAAAAAGTGAAACATTGCCTTTATTCATATTTACATGAAAGCTGTACACCACCAGGGTACAAAGATTGTCTTAGGGTCATTTTTGACCTGGCAGTTATCAAATAGTTTACACACCACAAAAGCCACAAAGACACACACACACAAACACACACAAACACACACACACACACACACACACACACACACACACACACACACACACACACACACACACACACACACACACACAATGAGAAATGTAGATTATGTGAGCTACTGATTGAACTCAGCCAGCAGCTCCTGAAGAGGAAGATCACCATGGTTGGCACAGTTAGAAAGAACAAGCCTGAGCTCCCCCTGCACTCCTCGCAACAAGGGGGAGAGAGGCCTTCTCATCAAAGTTTGCCTTCACCCCCACCACCACTCTAGTTTCTTACCTCCCAAAGAGGAACAATAATGTGGTCCTCCTGAGCACACTGCACAAAATGGCTGAGATCAGTGATCGTGAGGACAGGATGCCAGCTTTCATCCTGGACTACAACCACAACAAAGGAGGCGTGGGCAACCTGATCAAGGTGAATGGAACTTACAGCTGCAGGAAGATGACTGCCCGCTGGCCCCTGGTCATCTTCCATAACATCATTGACGTGTCCTCATACAATGCCTTCGTGATATGGAACAAGACCAACCCTACCTGGATGCCTGATAAGCGGAACAAGAGAAGGGTGTTCCTGGAGCAGCTGGGAGAGGCCCTTGTAACCCCACACATTCAAAGAAGGGACCACCTCCCCTGCACAGCAGCCTCTGCAGCACTTGTGAAAGCTGTTCAGGGGACTGAATCTTGTCCTGATCCACCTGAGGCTGGAGCTGGGGCAGGCAAGAGGAAGAGATGCCAATTCTGCCTCCCAAAGAAGGACTATAAAACAAATACTATGTGCTGCACATGTGAGAAATACATCTGCAAAGTCCATGCACACACTTGCATACTGTCCTACATGTGCTAATTAGAGTTGATTGATTCATGTTCTTCACGTTTTTGTTTTGTATCTATTATCTTATTTTATTATTATTTATATTTGTTGTTTATACATCTTCTGGGTGGGGGAAATGGTACCTTTAGCAATAATAATAATAAACCTCTACTTTAGTAAAGAAAGCAATTATGACAGGTGTGTTGTAATAAAAACGAGGGTTCCAAGTGGAAAAAGCATCTAAATTCTACATTCACCATGCAACATGTAATGTACAACTTGATAAGAGATTTTGATAAGAGCTAGGTAAATGAGTAATCCGTTTGGATAAGGGAATTGTAAACATAAATTACACTTGTTTTAGATAATCGCTGGAGACAAATGTACAACCAGTCATTTGGCAGCAAACTGAAGCTTATCAACATATTTCCCACTGTAAAGTTTATGAAATGCTGTGCCATTATGCAGAATTGATTGTAATTGCCTTTTAACTTGCAGCAATGGGCACTCTCGAATGTCTTAATTATATAGGTTACCTCAACATTCTCTGATTCGTATTAATACCATGTTAAATATTAGCCACTGCCTGTATAAAACGTCAGTAGGCCTAAAAACAACATATATTTAACTGCCAATTTACTGTTAGAAAGGGGGATACCTAGTCAGTTGAACAACTGAATGCCTTCAACTGAAACGTGTCTTCCGCATTTAACCCATCCCTTCTGAATCAGAGGTGCAGGGGTCTACCATAATCGACATCCATGTCTTCGGCGTCCGGGGAAAAGTGGGTTAACTGCCTTGTTCAGGGGCAGAACTACAGATTTTTCCTGGTCAGCTCAGGGATTCGATCCAGCAACTTTTCGGTTACTGGGCCAACGGTCTAACCACTAGGCTACCTTCAGTTGGTATAGCCTACATTATCATTCCATTTAAATACATTGTTTCATTTACCTTAATTTGTTTCCTTTGTAAATGCCGCCAGGGACATATGGTTGTTGCTGAGGATCATTAGTAACAGTTGATAATATTTTTAAAAAGACATGTAGGCTAATTCAATCGTTTTGGAGTGGAGTGCAGACAATGTCTTAACAGTTTGAACCATGCATGGCACAATATTTGGCTGTGTCATCACACAGTTCCATGGTTAGTGCAGGCAATAGACGAGCTTACTATTTTACACTGTTCTCCCTATTATAATTCTATGTACACTAATCTTCCAACATTAACATGGGTTGAAGAACTGAATGTGGAAATTTTCAGAATGAATCAAACCACCGTTTTCTTTCTTTCGTGCGTTGAGGCTCTCCATACCATTTTTTTTAGATTCACAAATACTTTACTAAACCTACAAGATCAGAGTATTTTTTAAATCTACCAATTGGTGCTGAAACTGAGACATATATTCTCACTTACATTATTTTACATTTAGATTGGGTGTATTGTTGTGAATTGTTAGACTACTGCACTGTTGGAGCTAGGAACACAAGCATTTTGCTACACCCGCTACACCCGCAATCTGCTAAATAAGTGTATGATTTGAGTCTGTCGACAAATTTCGAACTAAATGGTACACCACCATGGCCCTGAACAAACTTTATTTGACTCTATGTAAACTGGAAACCACATATCCTGAGGCTGCATTCATTGTAGCTGGGGATTTTAACAAGGCTAATCTGAAAACAAGACTCCCTAAATTCTATCAGCATATCGATTGCACAACCAGGGCTGGTAAAACCCTGGATCATTGATATTCTATCTTCCGCGACGCATTTAAGGCCCTCCCCCGCCCTCCTTTCGGAAAAGCTGACCACGACTCCATTTTGTTGCTTCCAGCCTACAGACAGAAATTAAAACAAGAAGCTCCCGCTCTCAGATCTGTTCAACGCTGGTCCGACCCATCTGATTCCACGCTTCAAGACTGCTTCGATTACGTGGATTGGGATATGTTCCGCATTGCGTCCAACAACAACATTGACGAATACGCTGATTTGGTGAGCGAGTTCATTAGAAAGTGCATCGGCGATGTTATACCCACAGCAACGATTCCCAAACCAGAAACCGTGGATTGATGGCAGCATTCGCGCAAAATTTAAAGCGCGAACCACTGCTTTTAACCAGGGCAAGGTGATGGGATACATGACCGAATACAAACAGTGTAGCTATTCCCTCCGCAAGGCAATCAAACAAGCTAAGCGTCAGTATAGAGACAAAGTAGAGTTGCAATTCAACGGCTCAGACACAAGAGGTATGTGGCAGGGTCTACAGTCAATCACTGATTACAAAAAGAAAACCAGCCCCGTCGCGGAGCAGGATGTTTTGCTCCCAGACAGACTAAATAACTTATTTGCTCGCTTTGAGGACAATACAGTGCCACTGTCACGGCCCGCTACCAAAACCTGCGGACTCTCCTTCACTGCAACCGAAGTGAGTAAAACATTTAAACGTGTTAAACCTCACAAGGCTGCAGGCCCAGACGGCATCCCCAGCTGTGTCCTTAGAGCATGCGCAGACCAGCTGGCTGGTGTGTTTACGGACATATTCAATCAAATCAATCCTTATCCCAGTCTGCTGTTCCCACATGCTTCAAGAGGGCCACCATTGTTCCTGTTCCCTAGAAAGCTAAGGTAACGGAGCTAAACGGCTAAACGACTTCCGTCATCATGAAGTGCTTTGAGAGACTAGTCAAGGACCATATCACCCCCACCCTAGACCGACTCCAACTTGCTTACCACCCCAAAAGGTCCACAGACGACGCAATCGCAACCACACTGCCCTAACCCATCTGGACAAGAGGAATACCTATGTGAGAATGCTGTTCATCGACTACAGCTCAGCATTTAACACCATAGTACCCTCCAAACTCGTCATCAAGCTCGAGACCCTGGGTCTCGACCTCGCCCTGTGCAACTGGGTACTGGACTTCCTGACGGGCCGCCCCCAGGTGGTGAGGGTAGGTAACAACATCTCCACCCTGCTGATCCTCAACACTGGGGCACCACAACGGTGCGTTCTGAGCCCTCTCCTGTACTCCCTGTTCACCCACGACTGCATGGCCATGCACGCCTCCAACTCAATCATCAAGTTTGCGGACGACACTACAGTGGTAGGCTTGATTACCAACAACGACGAGACGGCCTACAGGGAGGAGGTGAGGTCCCTTGGAGTGTGGTGTCAGGAAAATAACCTCACACTCAACGTCAACAAAACACTGGAGATGATTGTGGACTTCAGGAAACAGCAGAGGGAGCACCCCCCTATCCACATCGACGGGACAGTAGTGGAGAGAGTAGTAAGTTAAGTTCCTCGGCGTACACATCACGGATAAACTAAATTGGTCCACCCACACAGACAGCATCGTGAAGAAGGCGCAGCAGCGCCTCTTCAACCTCAGGAGGCTGAAGAAATTCGGTTTGTCACCAAAAACACTCACAAACTTCTACAGATGCACAATCGAGAGCATCCTGTCGGGCTGTATCACCGCCTGGTACGGCAACTGCTCCGCCCACAACCGCAAGGCTCTCCAGAGGGTAGTGAGGTCTGCACAACGCTTCACCGGGGGCAAACTACCTGCCCTCCAGGACACCTACACCACCCAATGTCACAGGAAGGCATAAATATCATCAAGGACAACAACCACCCGAGCCACTGCCTGTTCACCCCGCTATCATCCAGAAGGTGAGGTCAGTACAGGTGCATCAAAGCAGGGACTGAGAGACTGAAAAACAGCTTATATTTCAAGCCATCAGAATGTTAAACAGCCACCACTAACATTGAGTGGCTGCTGCCAACATACTGACTCAACTCCAGCCACTGTAATAATGGAAATTGATGTAAAAAATGTATCACTAGCCACTTTAAACAATGCCACTTAATATGTTTACATACCCTACATTACTCATCTCATATGTATATACTGTAATCGATACCATCTACTGCATCTTGCCTCTGCCATTCTGTACCATCACTCATTCATATATCTTTATGTACATATTCTTTATCCCTTTACACTTGTGTGTATAAGGTAGTAGTTGTGGAATTGTTGTTAGATTACTCGTTGGTTATTACTGCATTGTTGGAACTAGAAGCACAAGCATTTCGCTACACTCGCATTAACATCTGCTAACCATGTGTGTGTGACAAATAAAATTGGATTTGATATTTAAAGGGATGGCTTAAGATAAATGGACTGAAAGGCCTGCTTAAGAAATGCGTAGTTTCCTAAATTGGAATTGGGCCCTTGTTGAATAGGTCATAGAGCCAAATAGACACTAATAATGTATCAACATTAGTAGTTAAGGACTTACCTTAAAACAAAAGTTCCATTCTCAACCCAAACTATAGTGGACCTGATGGAGTGAGTAAGTGAGAGAGAGAGGGTGAGTGAGAGAGAGAGGGTGAGTGACAGAGAGAGAGCGAGAGAGATAGTTGAGAGGATTGAGTAGGAAGTGACACTTGAGTACTGGTGAGGTGACCATTAGTGCAGTGATATGGACGCCTTGGACAAACCACAAAAACTTGCAAGGAGAACCAAACGTTCATTAACATCGTTTCATGCTTGTTGATCCTGAGACATAGGGCTCTATAAAAACAGATAGCCAGGTTTCCTGGATCAAGTCAAAACAACATTCTTTCCGTGCAGTAAGAAAGCTTGACCTGATATACAATTGTTTATTTTTGTTTCAATACTGTAAATAGTGATAGTTGCATATATCAATCTAACCACATTCCTGCAGCACAAAAGTCATGCTTTTTTTTCTTTTCTACCGGGTTGGGTTGAATGGGGGTCTAACAGAATTTAACAGTCCGATGGCCTGGAGATAGAAGCTGTTTTGAAGTCCACGATCAACTCCTTAGTTTTGTTGATGTTGGGTGAGAGGTTATTTTACTTTTACACTCCCAGGGCCCCCACTTCCTCCCTATAGGCCAGGCCTGGGCAACTCCAGTCTTCAGAGGCCTGATTGGTGTCACACTTTTGCCCCAGCCCCAGCTAACACACCTGACTCCAATAATCAACTAATCATGATCTTCAGTTAAAAATGCAATTAGTTTAAATCAGGTGTGTTTGCTAGAGATGGGGAAAAAGTGTGACACCAATCAGGTCCCTGAGGACTGGAATTGCACAGGCCTGCTGTAGGCCATTTTGTTGTTGGTAATCAGGTCTACTAATGTTGTCTTGTCTGCAAACTTGGTGATTGAGTTGGAGGAGTGCGAGGCCACGCAGTCATGGGTGAAAAGGAAGTACAGGAGGGGGCTGAGCATGCATCTTTGTGGGGCCCTAGTGTTGAGTATCAGCGAAGTGGAGGTGTTTTTTCCTACCTTCACCACCTGGGGGGGCAGCCCATTGAAGTCCAGGACCCAGTTGCACAGGGCGGTGTTCAGACCCAGGGCCTCAAGCTTAATGATGAGCTTGGAGGGTACTATGGTGTTGAATGCTGAGCTATAGGCAATGAAATTGCACCAATAAATGGGGCCATTGGTCCAAACAATAGTGGAAAGGTTTGAGTGTTTCTCATCATCTACTATACAGAGAATTGTGGCTCTGAGTATAGCTACAGTATAACCTAAAGTCACCTCAACTGCAACAGAGCTGTGAGGTGGGTTTAAGGACACACTTGCTCCACTCTGAGGAACAATGCAACTTTGAGACTATGGCCAATACAAATATATTGTTTTATTATGGTAAGTTATTCATTTTAGATCATTGCAGGATACTACTGTTGTTTTTTCACAGTAAGTGGTAGTGACAGGGAAACATGATTAGGTTACTGTTAGCAGAAAGCAAAGCCCCGCTCTGCGGTTCACCACGTCATTTAAACATTTTGAATGCCAACTGAACAAAAACTCTGTAAAGTATAAAAATATGATTTAAAAAAAACAAGCTTCCATTCTCATAGGTATCAACAGAGAGAAGATCAGTGCTGAAATTAAGCTACACATTATATTCCAGTGGGAAGGCATTCTGTATTTCTCTGTTTTGTTGCTAAACAACCAAACCGTCTACTTGCCAAGGAACAGAGCGGGTCACAATAAAAGAAAAAGCTGACCCAACTTTCCACAAGCACTCAATGTTGCTTTCTGAAGACTATGTAAATGCATTTCCATTATCACTATTACCACGAAGGAAGGGGCTTTCTTGTGTCTCTACCTCAGTTAACCTGACCTGGCAGGATAAGGGTCTGTCCATGTGTTTTTCCTCCATCTTCAATTGCAACACTCAAAACACATTGTAGGTTGCGTACACTCTAAAGCAGCAATGTTTTCCTGATTAAGCTTCTTTTAGGTGATACTGGGGGATCCCTGTTGTCATGTGTTGCTGCCTTGCTATGTTGTCTTAAGTCACTCTTTATGTAGTGCTGTCTCTCTTGTCATGATGTGCGTTTTGTACTGTATTTATGTGTTATTTATTTAACATTTTTAATCCCAGCCCCCGTCCCCGCAGGAGGTCTTTTGCCTTTTGGTAGGCCGTCATTGTAAATAAGAATATGTTCTTCAAATAAATCAAATCTAGATGGAGCACAAACAAACTGCTATTTCAAACAGCCACCTGATGCCTGATAATGATTACTGGGTAGTTTGTGTGGTTGTAAAACGCACCATGGGGGAAACAGTCTGGTCAACAAGCTGGTTCTGATGACATGCCTTGTCCTCACACACAGATAGAGCTGCATTTTAGCCTCCTGAAAAAATTGCCCTATTGATTGGTGGCAAAAAAATAAATATATATATTTCAGTCTCTTTTCTCTGTTGTCTAGTTTGATAAACATAACTATCAAACTAGACAAAAATATATTGAAAAAGAGCTGCTGCGCTCCTCCTGCATGCATGAGCTAGACTACCTACCGGCGCCAAGCGGTGAGTTTGAAATGAATACGGCAGGTTATATAGGAATTCCTAGCATGTTTCTTCTAACGGGCAAATGCAGTTTTACTGTTTGTCAGTAGCAAAACAAATTAAAATCAAGTAAAGACTAGTTACGTTGTTTCAACAGCATAGCCTAGCTAACTAGCCTCTAACGGGCATTTAACTAACTTCCTTTCAGCTGTGGTTTGCTTAGCCTTCTTAGCCTAGGCTAAGGACTTAGGATCTTAATTTGACCACTCTTTTGTTGCAGCAGGAAATGCAAACTTGTAGTGTATTCGAGTTTTGAAAAGGCTTCTAGATTTTGCCATTTCCACTTTGAAACGTCATACTTGATTTGCCCAAACTAAAAATGTATCAATCAACCCCTACAAAAATGTCCATTATAATCCATTTAATAATTCACATTTCTGTTGCTGCAGGATTATTTTCCTGCTGAAGCAAACTGGCTGAAATTAATATCCTCCATCTGCATTTGCATACAAGAAAAAGACAAAATAATGTGATGTGAGAATTAAAAGACATGCAGGAGAGGTAAAAATACCCCTAAGGGGCTCGTAAGTAGTGAGTACTGTGTATACTACTGTTTATTCAGCCTACGCTATTTGAGGTGCGAGAATTATTCTCTAATGCTGTTTTGTTGGCTGAAGTTATTCCGCACCGCAAAAATATACAGTTGAAGTCGGAAGTTCACATAAACTAGGTTTAATGACTCCAACCTAAGTGTTTCAAACACTCCACAAATATCTTGTTAACAAACTATAGTTTTGGCAAGGCGGTTAGGACATCTACAAGTCATTTTTCCAACAATTGTTTACATACACTAAGTTGACTGTGCCTTTAAACAGCTTGGAAATTCCAGAAAATTATTTCATGGCTTTAGAAGCTTCTGATAGGCAAATTGACATCATTTGAGTCAATTGGAGGTGTACCGTGGATATATTTCAAGACCTACCTTCAAAACTCAGTGCCTCTTTGCTTGACATCATGAACAAAAATCTAAACACCTCATGTAACGCATTATGTAACGTGTTGGTCTTTGTTTACGTACTCATCTCATATGTATATACTGTACTCGATACCATCTACTGCATCTTGCCTATGCCGCTCTGTACCATCACTCACACATTCATATGTCTTTATGTACATATTCTTTATCCCCTTACACTTGTGTCTATAAGGTAGTAGTTTTGGAATTGTTAGCTAGATTACTTGTTGGTTATTACTGCATTGTCGGAACTAGAAGCACAAGCATTTCGCTACACTCGCATTAACATCTGCTAACCATGTGTATGTGACAACTAAAATTTGATTTGATTTGGTCCCATGTTTATTGAGCTGAAATTAAAGATCTCAGAAATTGTCCTTACGCACAAAAGCTTTTCTCTCCAATGTCGTGCACAAATTTGTTTACATCCCTGTTAGTGAGCATTTCTTATTTGCCAAGATAATCCATCCACCTGACAGATGTGGCATATCAAGAAGCTGATTAAAATGGCATGATAATTACACAGGTGCACCTTGTGCTGGGTACAATAAAAGGCCACTCTAAAATGTGCAGTTTTGGCATACAACACAATGCCACAGATATCTCAAGTTGAGGGAGTGCGGAATTGGCATGCTGACTGCAGGAATGTCCATCAGAGCTGTTGCCAGAGAATTGAATCCTCATTTACCTACCGTAAGCCGCCTCCAATGACGTTTTTGAGAATTTGGCAGTACAGCCAACCGGCCTCACAACCGCAGACCACGTGTATGGCGTCGTGTGAAGGAGCGGTTTGCTGATGTCAAAGTTGTGAACAGAGTGCCCCTTGGTGGAGTTATGGTATGGGCAGGCATAAGCTACGGGCAATGAACATAATTGCGTTTTATCGATGGCCCATTTTTAATTGACTGATTTCCTGAAATTAACTGTAACTCGTTCAAATATTTGACATTGTTGCGTTTATTTTTGTTCAGTATAGTGTACGTGTATGAAAAGTCCTTCATATTATTGTAGAAAGCTGAACTCTGTAACTCATTTGAATTGTCTGATGGGATGAAGTGAAATGATCAAACACCTGCCCAGTTCACTCATGTGATATTTATGTTGACATGTATCTTTGAACAAAGTTACAGTTCAAATGACAGGTGTGGTCAGTTCAAAATAAAGTTAGACGGAACAATCAAAACATAATATAATTCATTATTTAGACACCTAAGCCATAGCTGTCACGAGATTAGTCTTCCTCTGACGAGGAGAATGAAGGATCGGACCAATATGCAGCGTGCTACGTGTGTGCTACGTGTCCATGTTGATATTTATTAACACTGAACACAAAAAACAAAATAACAAGGAGAACGAACGAAAAAGAAACAGTTCTGTCTGGGGAAGACACAGAGACAGAAAACAATCACCCACAGCTAAAATGGGGAAAAGAGGCTACCTAAGTATGATTCTCAATCAGAGACAACGAACGACACCTGCCTCTGATTGAGAACCATACCAGGCCAAACACATAAATACTACATAGAAAAAAGAACAGACTACCCACCCCAACTCACGCCTTGACCAAACTAACCCAAAGACATAAAGGAACTAAGGTCAGAACGTCACAATAGCCTGAAGTGTACTGAAGTGCACAGACTGTGGGGGGATAAAGGCTGTGTGTATAAGTTCTCAAATACTGTTTGTGCAGTAAATCATATCTGCACAAAAGTCAATCATGTTTTTCATGAGAACTGACAGAATAAACACGTCAAAGAAACCTTTAGTGTCGTAACTGCTTGACATACTCAAAACACATGAGATACCACTTGGCAACCGTGACACATACTGTTGGCACAAACATGTTTGATGAAGTCCAACCTAACCCTTTTACCTGTATCAGAACTCAGAAGACCCAGATGCAGACATCTAGAGTCACAAACGTTTATTGACCCTGACAGGGGGCAGTCAAAAGGCAGGTCAAAGGCAGGCAGAGGTCCGTAACCCAGGGCAGAGTCAATAAGGTACAGAACAGCAGGCAGGCTCGGGGTGCGGGCAGGCAGAGGTGGGGAAACTTTGAAAAAGAACATGAGAAAGCAGGGAGACAGGAAAATATGCTGGTAAGACCTGACAAGACAAACTGGTAACAGACAAACAGAGAACACCAGTATAAATACACTGGGGAAGATGGGCGACACCTGGAGGGGGGTGGAGACAAGCACAAAGACAGGTGAAACAGATCAGGGTGTGACAACCTGTTTTGGAAACCTTTTTTAGGACTGACATAATTGTCTATTTCCCAAATGGCACCCTATTCCTATTATAGTTATACATTATACTTTTGAGCAGGGCCCATAGGGAATAGGGTATAATTTGGGATGTAGCTCAGTATACTTACTGCAGGGAACATCTCATCCTATTTTTTTTTTTTTTTTACAGTGGAAGTCAGTTTGCCAAAAACGGAGTGAGAGGGGAAAATATGCTCTGTTTCGTATGGAATCTGAATCCTTCTGAGATTTCTGGTGCATCTGCACATCAAATACATATTTCTGTCACCCTGGGAGACAAACATTCAGTCATGGGATGAACGGATTCTCAAACTTCATTGGCTGGCTGCATCTTTCCACTTTTTCACCACATGAATGATTGGAAGACATTGTGAGATGGTTTCGTGCAGCAAGCTGACCTTATAATTATTTAACACAGTCAAAGTTAATGAGATTTTTCAGGTTGAATAATCTTTTCCAAACTTGTTCAATGGGCAGGATAAAATATATGTACTGTATCATCAACTTCAATATGGACTATCTCTTATATCAATGCTGGACATGATGGATAAACGTTTATGGAAAGAAACACTCTGAAATCAAGATGACAGAAGAATTCGACAGTGACTGCAGGGATTGCCTGGGGAGATTATTAGCTATATTCTGGAATGATGAAACTGTCTGGAGTCAAGTGAAAGGAAAACAGACACCATGGCATGAATGCATTTGATAAAGCACTGAGAGGTCAAAGCTTGTGATGTGGAAGAAATTTAAATGCATTGAAATGTGTCATTACATCATTCTGAAAACATCTGAAACCCTACCTTTTCAAAGAGTATCTTAAAAAAGACATCTCAGTCGTATTCCCCCCATAAAATTTTTTTAAAAAGCTTGTGCTTGTATTTTCCTACCAGCACTGACTTTGCTGAGAACTTCTTCATTGAGGAAAAATGTACTACGACTGTGATATGTGGTTGTCTCACCTAGCTATCTTGATATGAATGCACTAACTGTAGCATAGAAAAAATAACATAGAATGCCCTCCCCAAATCACACCCTGACCAAACCAAAATAGAGACATAAAAAGCTCTCTAAGGGCAGGGCGTGACAGTACCCCCCCCCCCCCCCCCCCAAGGTGCGGACTCCGGATGCAAAACCTGAACCTATAGGGGGGCGTCTGGGTGGGCATTTCTCCGCTGTGGCGGCTCTGGTGCGGGACGTAGACCCCGCTCTACCTCTGGCTTGGCCAACTTTGGTGGCGTCTCTAGTGCGAGGACCCTCGCTGCGGGCCCCGGACTGGGCACCCTCGCTGCGGGCCCCGGACTGGGCACCCTCGCTGGGAGCTCCGGACTGGAGCACGTCGCTGGAGGCTCCGGACTGGAGGGCGACTCTGGAGGGAGGAGACGCAGAGAGGAGACCTACAGGAGGCCTGGTGCATAGAGGAGGCACGGGATGAACCAGGCTGTGGGGGAGCCCTGGAGATCTGGTGCTTACCACTTGCACCTCTCCACTTGGCTAAATGCCCACTTTAGTCCGGCATGGGCGGAGCGCAGGCATAGGATGAACTGAACAGTACCAGCGCACCGGAGACACAGTGCGGCCGAAACGGCACACCGGAGACCAAGCGCCTTGAGGTGCCACAATCCGCCCTGGCTGGATGCCCACTCTTGCATGGCACTTGCGGAGGGCTGGCATATACCGCACCGGGCTATGAGCGCGCCCTGGAGACACCGTGCGTTTTACCGCATAACACGGTGCCTGACCAGTACCGCGCTGCTTCCGGTAAGCACGGGGAGTTGGCTCAGGTCTATAGCCTGACTCCGCCAATCTCCCCGTGTGCCCCCTCCAAAAACTTGTTTTTTGGGGGCTGCCTCTCTTGCCTGCTTCGCTCACTTGCCTCATATCGCCGCCTCTCAGCTTTCGCTGCCTCCAGTTCCCTATTTCGGGCGGCGATATTCCCCAGCCTGTCTCCAGCGTCCCTTTCCGTCCAGTATCTCCTCCCATGTCCAGGAGTCCTGAACCCTCTGCTCCTCCATACCACGCTGCTTGGTCCGCTTGTGGTGGGTAGTTCTGTAACGGTCATCGTCTGATGAGGAAGAATCGGACCAAAGCGCAGCGTGGTAAGTGTTCATGATTTTATTAAACTGAACACTAGAACAAAATAACTAAGTGAATTAACGAAACCGAAACAGTCCAGTCAGGTGCAGAAAACACTAAACAGAAAACTACCCACAAAACATAGGTGGGAAAAAGCTACCTAAGTATGGTTCCCAATCAGAGACAACAATAGTCAGCTGTCCCTGATTGAGAACCATACCCAACCAAAACAAAGAAATACAAAAACATAGAAAAAAGAACATAGAATGCCCACCCCAAATCACACTCTGACCAAACCAAAATAGAGACATAAAAAAGCTCTCTAAAGGTCAGGGCGTGACAGTAATACATATGTCTCTGTTTAGGAAGTGTCCATCTTGCAGTACTGAGTACCAGGATTTGGTATTGATTTGAATTGAAAGATTGGAAACCTACACACACACAGTTTGACAAACCTGAACTTCCTGGAATCATGGCCCGTTTGTGGCTCTTGTCAACAAAGCTGAAAATAACCTCAGTACTATCTTCCATTGAAACAACCATTTCAAGGTCTGGAGGCTCCGTTTGTTAACTGAGGTGGAAAAAACTGCTACAGCACAGTGACGAGTCCCCTTGAAGGGCAGAATCTCAAGGCAGTGACATGTGTAGGTCCAACAGACAAAATAAACAGACTTAGTCTTTTTCCATTTCATTTGTGTTATCTTTGAAACAAGAGGAGTCTTTTATTCGCATTAAATATTATATGAATAGGAAAACCAAATAGAAAAACATCTCCCCTGTAACTTCTATTATTAGACAATATTAATTTCTCCCTTAATGGGTAGTTGAGGGGTTTTCTATTTTTACCTTGATGTTTTTGAGGACTTTGTATTTTGGGTTCTGTTGAACCGTTACATACTATGGATATGTTACAGATGTATTCTCTTAATTTGATCAGTTTCTCGCAGCTGGAATATAATCCTGAAGCAACAGGAAATGTGAATTTTTATGTGAAATATATTTAATGGACATTTTCGTAGGGGTAGATACATTTTTCGGAGGGGAAAGTCAAGTCTGAAATTTCAAAGTGTAAATTACGAATTTCAGAAGCCTTTTAAAACCTTAAATACACTACAAGTATGACATTTCCTGCATTCCAGGAAAGTTCTCCCGCAACAGGGTTATCAAAATCTGTAGGTGAGGACATGAACAAAATGAATGGAGTGCAGTTCAGTGGATACTCTGTTGTATATTTGCTGACATACAGTAGGCTATACTGACGGTTATGATGAGGGCTGTGTTCGTCTGTGTGGGTGTGTGTCTCATTTACTAGCTGCGTGTATACAGTACTGGTCTGTCATGCAAGGATGGGCGTAACTAATTTGTGTTCTCTCATGATGGTATATGTACATGAGTACACATTTCAGTGAGGGTAAACTTACAATCCCCTCTACTACATCTCTGCCTGTGTGGTTAGGGATGGCTCGGATAGAAGATCACTCGTAGAATATAAAGTTTATTTTATAGACAATCTTTAAACTTTTAACAGGGAGTTCTGGGAAAACAGAAATAATAGGAAAAGAAATGGTCAAAGTAAGAGGCGTACGACTCAACTGGGACATTGGAACAGTTTGAGTCCAAAAGCTGTCAAGAGAATGACTCTTCAGTCTAATCAATAGACCAGATTTGGTATCTTAATTTGACCAGTTTCGCACAGCAGGTGACAGGCTGACTTAGCCACTCGCTAAGCTGTATTATCATCACAGGTCTTCACAGGCATACCTCATAAACAAGAACAAGCTGTGAGGTGATGTGGAATGACAAGCAGAAGTAAGTTCCGGATAAAGAGGCATTCCGCGGGTTTATCTGTTATTTGTCTCAGGTTAAGTTCTCTCACAGGTTAGTAACGTATACACTGATCTCCTATTAGATCATTATTATCCCAAAAGGATTTCAAAATGTACCAATACACATCTGAAACAAAACAGAATGATTAAGATTCTTGTTTATACTTTACATTCCCTGCGTGGGTTTTGTTTGTCTAGATGTCAGTTAAAGTATTCTTAGTGGATTCGCTATGCTCTGCTGCTGTAACAATACATTGGACTTACAGAGAACCTTGGCTCTGAACAAACAACATTAATCTGGATGTCCATATTGCACAAGCCTGTGAGGAGTGTGCAGCGAGAGGAGACAAGGACATGCTGTACCGGAGACCAGAGAAGAGGCAGAGAGTTGGAGAAGAGAAGCTCTCAGATGAGACTATGCTGCCAAATGTGAAAGAACTTTGACTCTGCCCTGTCTTTTAGTATTTCGTATTTTATTAGGATGCCTATTAGCAGCAGCTACTCTTCCTGGGGTCTACAGGAACATAATCTGTGGCCCATTTGGCCAGAAAGAAGGAACAAGATAATGACCAGGTAATGACTCTCTTGCCAACAAAGATATTTGAGGTGAAATTAAGGGCAATCTAAGCAAAAAATAATAATTATTAACTACACTCACAGTACTTATGTCTACACCGCAAAGTCAATTGGTAGTTGAAAGGAAAATGTGATACAGCTGCAGACCTGAGAATAAATAGGTGTCCCTTGCCCTTAAATTATGCGCCTGTTATTTTCTCACAAGTGCTTATATCATCATTTGACTATTTACTGGATTTTTCAGAGACAGGCGTGTAATAATGGAATCTGGTTGTAATCAATATTTATTCTACAAAATTGTAAGAGTATGTCTGAGCTATGATAATTTTTCAGTTAAATAACGCCAAAGCAATAAGGATTATGGTCTCTTGGAGTTGTGGATATTTTTCCCAGTCCTGTGTGTACATGGGCTACGACCCAAATGGTACTCTATTCCCTTCATCGCGCACTACTTTTGACCAGAGCCCTGGTAAAAAGTAGTGTACTATATAGGGAATATGGTGCCATTTGGGACGCAAACATGATGTATAATTCCCTTCTTTGAAAGCCAGGCAGGCGAACATTAGGACCATAAATAACACTGACTGGTTGGTTCATTTTAACTGTTGGCAAGGGATGATGACGTGCCCACCCAGGAGACGCAGCTGGAGGCAGGTAGACCTAGCGCCTCGCTGCCTCAGGTTCCAACCCAAGCCCAGGGAGATCACTGCCAATCATAGGATACAGACAATGGGAAACAACCAGTCTGGGGCTAAAGCAATTTAAATAACCCATCTGACTGTGTGATGCTATAAATAAATAAATAAACAGGGCACTGGTACAGATGTAGGATGTTAATTTGATAACCCTGCCACAGGATAAATCTTCTTTGGGATAGGGGGCAGAATTTTCACTTTTGGATGAATAGCGTGCCCAGAGTGAACTGCCTCTTACTCAGTCCCAGATGCTAATATATGCATATTATTATTAGTATTGGATAGAAAACACTGAAGTTTCTAAACCTGTTTGAATGATGTCTGCG
Source organism: Oncorhynchus kisutch (assembly GCF_002021735.2). NCBI lineage: Eukaryota > Metazoa > Chordata > Actinopteri > Salmoniformes > Salmonidae > Oncorhynchus > Oncorhynchus kisutch. The sequence continues at coordinate 15,337,310 of NC_034183.2, read as the reverse complement.
AGTATAACAGAACTCATGTGGCAGGCAAAAACCTGAGAAAAAATCCAAACAGGAAGTGGGAAATCTGAGGATTGTAGTTTTTGAACTCAGCCCCTATCTAATTCACAGTGGGATATGGTTATGTTGCACTTCCTAAGGCTTCCACTAGATGTCAACTGTCTTTAGAATGTTGTTTCAGAATTCTCTTGTGAAGGGGGGCTGGATGGGAGCTGTTTGACTAAGGGGTCTGCCAGCAGCCTCATTCTCAGTCACGCGCATTTCACATGAGGTATCTCTCGTTCCATTGCTTTTCTACAGACAATGGAATTATCCGGTTGGAACATTATTGAACATTTATGATAAAAACATCCTAAAGATTGATTCTATACTTAGTTTGACAATTGTCTTCGACCTGTAATATAACTTTTTGAACTTTTCGTCCGACTGGACCTGAACGCGCTTTTGGATTTGTTTATCAAACGCCCTAACAAAAGAAGCTATTTGGACACAAATGGACATAAATGATGAACATTATCGAACAAAACAAACATTTATTGTGGAACTGTGATTCCTGGGAGTGGATTCTGATGAAGAACATCAAAGCTAAGTGAATATTTATAATGCTATTTATGACTAATGTTGACTGCGCAACATGGCGGATATTTCTTTTCGCTGATTTGGGCTCTGAGCACCGTTCTCAGATTATGCTTTTTCCATAAAGTTTTTTAAAAATCTGACACAGCGGTTGCATTAAGGAGAAGTGTATCTAAAGTTCCATGCATAACATTTGAATTTTCATCCTTTAAAATTAGTATTTCTGTGAATTCACGTGGCTCTCTGCAATATCCCTGCATGTTTTGGAACTACTGAACACAACACGCCAATGTAAAATAAGAACTTTACTGAACAAAACATATGCATTGTGTAACATGAAGTCCTATGAGTGTCATCTGATGAAGATCAAAGGTTAGTGATTCATTTTCTCTATTTGTGCTTTTTGTGACTCCTCTTTGGCTGGAAAAATGGCTGGGTTTTTCTGTGAGTTGGTGGTGACCTAACAATCATTTGTGGAGCTTTCGCTGTAAAGCATTTTTAAAATCAGACACTGTGGCTGGATTAATGAGAATTGTATATCTTTAAAATGGTGCCTAATACTTGTCTGTTTGAGATATTTGATTTATGAGATTTCTGTTGATTTGTATTTAGCGCCCTGTAATTTCATTGGCTGTTGGCGAGGGGTTCTTCAGGAAATGTACAACATGTAGTGTATTTGATGTTTAAAAAGGCTTCTGAAGTTTGTAATTTTCCCCTTACAAGAAATGCACCCTATCAACACAGACAAAAATGTCCATTAATTGCAATCCACATAATTTATATTTCCTGTTGCTGCAGGATTAATTTCCTGCTGTACCAAACTGGCTCAAATTAACATCCTACATCTGTACATCTTTCTATAATGGAAGCCATTCATTTGAAGCTTCACTGGATCATCGTGATTCAGTTATAAATATTGTTAATGTCACTATCCGAAGTGTTTCAACACTCTCGAAAATTGGTCCACCAGACTGTTCATTTCAAGTTCAAGTTCATGTTCATTAACTAATATGAATAGGTTATGGGGTCAAGAGAGTCTAAAATGTATGATTGTGGCAGATTTTGTATCTGGTGACCTTGCCCTTGCACCTGGAGTATTTCTGAATGAAAAATGGCAAAAGTGTAGTCACACACTATGTGTTGTAGACCCAGACTCTGACATAAGCGTTGACCATTGTGCTCTTCTTCCTCCCGCTGAGCTCAGAGCAACACAGTTAAATAGATCAAGTGACAGTTATGTCTTGAATAGCAACGGCCAGGCCTAGAACTACCGGCCAATATGATAATTAATACCCCCCTTTTACCTTTAAACACTTTTCCAGCTGGAAGTCGATGTACAGGGGTTGTAAAGGAAAGCATGGCAGCAGCGTCTTGTAAAAAGCATCCCCACGGTGGTTTGTCAAGAAGTATAATCCATAGTTGCTCTGCCTCCAGCTGGTTTCACAGCTGGAGAAATCGCATGCGCCGAATACAAAAGGTGTAGACTTTACTGTGAAATTCTTACTTATGAGCCCTTTCCCAACAATGCAGAGTTAAAAAGTAAGAAAAAATAGCAGATAAGAAAAAATGAAAATAGTAACATAATAATATAACAATAACGAGGCTATATACAAGGAGTACCGGTACCGAGTCAATGTGCAGGAGTACAAGGTTGTTGAGGTAATTGAGGTAAAATGTTCAGTACATGTAGGTAGGGGTAAAACTGACTAGGAAATCAGGTTAGATAATAAACAGAGTAGCAGCAGAATGTGTGAAAGTGTGTGTGTGTTTTGTGTGTGTGGGCTTATGTAGTGTGTGAGTATGTGTGTGTTAGTGTAGAATGTGTGACTGTGTGGGTGGATTCCATTGAGTGTGCCTAGAGCCCGTGCAAGGGGGTCAAGGCAAATAAGGGGTCAAGGCAAATAGTCAGGGTAGCCATTTGATTAACTGTTCTGCAGACTTATGGCTTGGGGGTAAAACTGTTCAGGAGCCTTTTGGTACAACACTTGGTGCTCCGGTACCGTTTGACGTGCGGTAGCAGAGAGAACAGTCTATGACTTGGGTGGCTAGATTCCTTGACAATATTTGGGGCCTTCCTCTGACACCGCCTGGTATAGAGGCCCTGCATGGCAGGGGGCGCGGCCCCAGTGATGTACTGGGCTGTATGCACTACCCTCTGTAGTGCCTTGCGGTCGGATGCCAAGAGGTTGACATACCAAGAGGTAATGCAGCCAGTCAAGATGCTCTCAATGGTAGAGCTGAATAACTTTGAGGATCTGATGGCCAATGTCAAATATTTTCAGGCACCTGGGGGGGAAGAGGCGTTGTCGTGCACACTTCACGACTGTGTTGATATGTTTGGACCATGATAGGTGTGGACACCGAGGAACTTGAAGTTCTTGACCCATTCCACTACAGCCCTGTCGACGTGAATGGGGATCAGCTCTTTTGTCTTGCTGATGTTGAGTGAGAGGTTGTTTTCCTGGCATCACACTGCCAGGTCTCTGACCTCCTCCCTTTAGGCTGTGTCATTGTCATTGGATAATCAGGCCTAGACCATTGTGTTGTCTGCAAACTTACTGATGGTGGAGTTGTGGGTGAACAGGGAGTACAGGAGGCTGTTATGCACACACCCCTGAGGGGGTGAGCATGGCAGATGTGTTGCTGCCTACCCTTACCACCTGGGGTGGCCCATCAGGAAGTCCAGGATTCAGTTGTGTTCAGTCCCAGGGTCCTTAGCTTAGCGATGAGCTTGGAGGAAACTATAGTGTTGAAAGCTGAGCTGTAGTTAATGAACAGCATTCTCTTGTAGGTGTTCCTGTTGTCCAGGAGTGAAAGGGCACTGTGGACTGCAATAGAGATTGTGTCATCTGTGGAACTGTTGGGGCGGTATGCAAATTGGAGTGCGTCCAGGTTGTCTGGGATGATGGTGTTGATGTGAGACATGACCAGCCCTTAAAAGTATTTAATGGCTACAAATGTGACTGCTATGGGGCGATAGCCATTTTGACAGGTTACCTTGGCGTTCTTGGGCACATAGACTATGGTGATCTGCTTGAAACATGTAGGTATTACAGACTGGGTCAGGGAGAGGTTAAAAATGTTTGAAGACAGTTGCCAGCTGGTCAGTGCGTGCTCTGAGTAGGTGTCCTTGTAATCTGTCTGGCCCTGCGGCTGCGGAGAATGTGAACACACAGTCATCCGGAAAACAGCTGGTGCTCTCATGCATGGTTCAGTGTTGCCTGCCTCAGGCATTTAGCTTGTTTGGTAGGCTTGCGTCACTGGGCAGCTCGCACCTGGGTTTCCCTTTGTAATCTGTGATAGTTTGCAAGCCCTGCCACATCCAACAAGCGTCAGAGCCGGTGTAGTAGGTTTCGATCTTGGTCCTGTTTTGACACTTGCCTGGTTGATGGTTTGTCGGAGGACGTCCAGATTAATGTGCCACTCTATACTTTAGCTCAGTGCAGATATTGTCTGTTATCCATGGTGTCTGGTTGGGATATGTACGTACGGTCACTGTGGGACGACATCATCAATGCACTTATTAACAAAGCTGATGTGGTAAACTCCTCAATGCCATCGGATGAATCCTGGGAACATATTCCAGGCTGTGCTAGCGAAACAGTCCTGTAGCTTAGAATCCGCTTAATCGGACCACTTCTGTATTGAGTGTGTCACTGGTACTTCCTGTTTGAGTTTTTGCTTGTAAGTAGAAAGCAGGAAGATATAGTTATGGTTCAATTTGATAAATGGAGGGTGAGGGAGAGCTTTGTATGCGTCTCTGTGTGTGGAGTCAAGGCGATCTAGAGGCGATCTTATTTTGCCACTAGTTGCACAGTTGACACACTGGTTGAAATGAGATTAGAGTTTTCCTGCATTAAAATCACCGGTCACTAGGAGCACCGCCTCTGGGTGAGCATTTTCTTGTTTGCTTATGGCCCTATACAGCTCGTTAAATGTGGTCTTAGTGCCAGCATCGGATTGTGGTGGTAAATAGACAGTTATGAAAGCTCTTGGTAAGTACCATGGTCTACAGCTTATCATGAGGTATTCTAACTCTTGCGAGCAGAACCTCGAGACTTCCTTAATATTAGGGATCGTGCGCCAGCTGTTGTTAACAAAGAGACACACACACCCTCCCCTGAGTTTACCCAAAGCTGCCTTTCTGTCATGTCGATGTATAGAAAAAACAGCTAGATTTATATTTTCCATATCCTTCTTCAGCCACGACTCGGAGAAATATAGGATGTTACAGTTCTTCAGATCACATTGATGGGATAGTCTCAAACGGAGCTAGTCCAGTTTATTCTCCAGTGATTGAATATTCGCCAATAGAACAGAGGGTAGAGATAGTTTATCCACTCTCCGATGTAGTCTCGTCAGGTATCCCACATGCCAGCCTCTATAGAACCGCCACCTCCTTCTCCTAGGGTCGGGATTTGGGCCTCGTCCAGTATAATCAATAGGTCCTTCTCCCCGACTCATTGAAGTAGAAATCCTCATCCAAATTGAATACAAAGTGCACCACACAGACTAAGTACAATGAAATGAATAAGGATACAGCAAAACATTATGCAAAAAGGCAGTCATAAAAACATACAAACATCACAATTATAACATGGGGCATTTATGGGAGGTGTTCTCCATAGGACCACAATGGACACCTGATTTTCCAAAATGTATCAGACTTCTCATGCAAGTCAAAGGTAAGTTTCTCTAGGGGTAGAATAGCAGAAGCTTGAGAAATCCACATTATTGCAGATGGTACTTCAGGTGTGGATCATAATAACAATATGCATTTTTTGTCTAAGTAAACAAAGGTATTGAACAGATGTTCAGGGTCAAACACAATGTCAAACACAATGTTACAATCAAAGTAGAGCAAATATACATTCAGTGAAAAAGCTAATTGTCTACTCAAGATCTTCTGGATGTGTAAATGAATATCATTCCAATAAGACTGGATTCAGATTAACTTTATCTAATACAGCAAACAAGAATTTCCACTCAACTCTATCGAAGGCCTTTTCGGCATTGAGAGAGATAATGAGTGCCAAGGTGGTATATTATGTTCAAAGTACGTCTCACATTGTCCTTTCCAAATCTGGATTTGACAAAGCCCGTCTGATCAGGTTTAATGAGGTCTGGAAGTATGACCTCCAACCTGCATGCAAGTGTCTTAGCGACTATTTTAAAAACTCCTAGCAAACTGAAATGTCTTAACAAAGAGCAGTTTAATGGGTTTTTGCCCTTTTTTAGTATCAGGCTAATGGATGCAGTTTTCCAGGACTCTGGTATGATGTCTCTTTCGAACATATAATTTAGAGCAGGCATAAAGATATGCCCTATCTCAGGCTAGAACTTCTTGTAGAACTCTGCAGAGAAGCCGTCTAGGCCGGGTGCCTTGCCAGAAGGCATTGCCTTAGTTTCCCAAAACTCTTCAGGAGTAAAGGGAGCATTTAGTCTATTTCTATGTTCATCTGATATAGTGGGAAAGATTCTTATTCAAATATTTTGTAATTTCGTCATTATACTTGTAAATTGTGAAGTATAAAGAGATTTATAGAAGTCACAAAACATATTATTGATAAGCAAGGGATCATAAGAAGTGGAGCCATCTGCCATCCTTATCGACTTAATCTTTCATTCTGTTTTTTAAGTTGATGTGCAAGTAGATGGCTTGGACGGTTACCAAATACATAATATTTTTGCTTGCTAAAAAAAATACTTTTGTGGACATGATTTGTATGCTACAAATTGGCTTTAGCACAAGCTAGTGAATTCCAATTCACCTGGGTTGGTTGTTGTTTACTTCAGCATCCATTTTTTTCTCTATTCCCATTCTAAGCTTCTTGATCAGAGAGGCTAGGGAAATGATATAACCCCTTATGGTTGCTTTAGCAGCATCCCAGATAGTTGCAGCTGAGACAGGAGAGAGTTGATTGTCGAGCCAGTAATGCAATAATTTATCTTTTATCACAGAGCAGAATCCTTCATTGTTAAGCAGAGACGTTTTAAGTCTCCATTATCTCGTTTTGGGAATTGTTTTGCCAATTCCAATATCTATATACACTGGGGCATGGTCAGAAATTACTATAAAATCAATAGCACATGACTGGACAACATGCATGTAAGTAGAGGACATAAAAAATATAAAATATGAATTATGGGGTCAAGAGTAGAAAGTATCATCTCTGACATTAGGATTTAGCTCTCTAATATATATTTATTAGGACTAGGGTCTATTTTTCTCAATTTCCGCCTGACTGACGTGCCCAAAGTCAACTGCTTGTTGCTCAGGCCCTGAAGCCAGGATATGAATATAATTGGTACCACTGGAAAGAAATCACTGAAGTTTGTAGAAATGTTAAAATAATGTAGGAGATTATAACACAATAGATATGGTAGGAAAAACCAACTCATATTTTTTTTGAGAGCACATGCTCTTCCATTAGAATTTATAGGGATTTTTTTATCCAGCTCCCAGTATGCAATTCCTATGGCTTCCACTGGATGTCAGTAGTCTTTGTTCAAGCTTTCAGGCTTGTTTCTTCCCAAATGAGGAATAATTATGAGAGTTTTAGAACTGGGACTCAGAGTTGGAAATCAGACTGTGCGCGAGCGATGAAGAGGACGCACACCTGCTAATATCACTTTCCTATTGAACATACTTCTTTCCGTATTAAATATTATAGTTTAATTACATTTTAGGGTACCTGAGGATTAAACAGAAAAGTACATGTCCTAACCGACTTGCCAAAACTATAGTTTGTTAACAAGAAATTTGTGGAGTGGTTGAAAAATGAGTTATAATGACTACAACCTAAGTGTATGTAAAAACTTCCGACTTCAGCTGTATATGCGGTTTTCGTCCATTAACTGACTATGTGGGCACCCTAATAACGTAACTAGCAGCCTTCATGGATCTGGGTTCTTTGCTGCTGTTGAGTCGATATTGTCCCGTGAGCGCAGACTGAGGGCTGTCAAATGTGTGGCTAGATATGAAGATATGGATCCGCTTGCCATTGTAGTTCAGATGTCCTCTTTTCGCGGGAGGTCCGAAGAATTTTCCCTTTTGTCTGGATGTAATGTAGGCGGACCAGAATTGCTCTGGCAGGGCGACCAGGCTGTGGTTTGGCGTCCTGTCAATGACTGGGGGCCTGTGAAATGTCTCTCGGCCAAGGACGTCTTGCAGGAAAGAGGTAGGATTACGCCCTTCCACCCCTTCTGGGATTCGAACCACATGTATGTTCTGTCTCCGGGAAAGGTTTTCCTCTTCATTTAGACCAGCTATTGCCAATGGGTGAGCGCAATGCCGTCGGGGGTACGCCAAATAAAAATGTGATTAATATAGATTTTTTTTACATTTAATATAGATTTTTTTCACATTTTCAAACAGTCCGTTTATATTTTCCAACGGGGCTGTACATTTTGGTGAGGTTTTTTTCCTCACCTGAGTAGCCTTGTGTCACTGCCCAAAATATAATTAAACCATCTAATTTATTTATTTATTTATTTACCTTTATTTAACCAGGTAGGCAAGTTGAGAACAAGTTCTCATTTACAATTGCGACCTGGCCAAGATAAAGCATAGCAGTTCGACAGATAAAACGACACAGAGTTACACATGGAGTAAAAACAAACATAGTCAACAATGCAGTATAAACAAGTCTATATACAATGTGAGCAAATGAGGTGAGAAGGGAGGTAAAGGCAAAAAAGGCCAAGATGGCAAAGTAAATACAATATAGCAAGTAAAATACTGGAATGGTAGTTTTGCAATGGAAGAATGTGCAAAGTAGAAATAAAAAAATAATGGGGTGCAAAGGAGCAAAATAAATAAATAAATAAAAATTAAATACAGTTGGGAAAGAGGTAGTTGTTTGGGCTAAATTATAGGTGGGCTATGTACAGGTGCAGTAATCTGTGAGCTGCTCTGACAGTTGGTGCTTAAAGCTAGTGAGGGAGATAAGTGTTTCCAGTTTCAGAGATTTTTGTAGTTCGTTCCAGTCATTGGCAGCAGAGAACTGGAAGGAGAGGCGGCCAAAGAAAGAATTGGTTTTGGGGGTGACTAGAGAGATATACCTGCTGGAGCGTGTGCTACAGGTGGGAGATGCTATGGTGACCAGCGAGCTGAGATAAGGGGGGACTTTACCTAGCAGGGTCTTGTAGATGACATGGAGCCAGTGGGTTTGGCGACGAGTATGAAGCGAGGGCCAGCCAACGAGAGCGTACAGGTCGCAATGGTGGGTAGTATATGGGGCTTTGGTGATAAAACGGATTGCACTGTGATAGACTGCATTTGTTGAGTAGGGTATTGGAGGCTATTTTGTAAATGACATCGCCAAAGTCGAGGATTGGTAGGATGGTCAGTTTTACAAGGGTATGTTTGGCAGCATGAGTGAAGGATGCTTTGTTGCGAAATAGGAAGCCAATTCTAGATTTAACTTTGGATTGGAGATGTTTGATATGGGTCTGGAAGGAGAGTTTACAATCTAACCAGACACCTAAGTATTTGTAGTTGTCCACGTATTCTAAGTCAGAGCCGTCCAGAGTAGTGATGTTGGACAGGCGGGTAGGTGCAGGTAGCGATCGGTTGAAGAGCATGCATTTAGTTTTACTTGTATTTAAGAGCAATTGGAGGCCACGGAAGGAGAGTTGTATGGCATTGAAGCTTGCCTGGAGGGTTGTTAACACAGTGTCCAGAGAAGGGCCGGAAGTATACAGAATGGTGTCGTCTGCGTAGAGGTGGATCAGGGACTCACCAGCAGCAAGAGCGACCTCATTGATGTATACAGAGAAGAGAGTCGGTCCAAGAATTGAACCCTGTGGCACCCCCATAGAGACTGCCAGAGGTCCGGACAGCAGACCCTCCGATTTGACACACTGAACTCTATCAGAGAAGTAGTTGGTGAACCAGGCGAGGCAATCATTTGAGAAACCAAGGCTGTCGAGTCTGCCGATGAGGATATGGTGATTGACAGAGTCGAAAGCCTTGGCCAGATCAATGAATACGGCTGCACAGTAATGTTTCTTATCGATGGCGGTTAAGATATCGTTTAGGACCTTGAGCGTGGCTGAGGTGCACCCATGACCAGCTCTGAAACCAGATTGCATAGCAGAGAAGGTATGGTGAGATTCGAAATGGTCGGTAATCTGTTTGTTGACTTGGCTTTCGAAGACCTTAGAAAGGCACGGTAGGATAGATATAGGTCTGTAGCAGTTTGGGTCAAGAGTGTCCCCCCCTTTGAAGAGGGGGATGACCGCAGCTGCTTTCCAATCTTTGGGAATCTCAGACGACACGAAAGAGAGGTTGAACAGGCTAGTAATAGGGGTGGCAACAATTTCGGCAGATAATTTTAGAAAGAAAGGGTCCAGATTGTCTAGCCCGGCTGATTTGTAGGGGTCCAGATTTTGCAGCTCTTTCAGAACATCAGCTGAATGGATTTGGGAGAAGGAGAAATGGGGAAGGCTTGGGCGAGTTGCTGTTGGGGGTGCAGTGCTGTTGTCCGGGGTAGGAGTAGCCAGGTGGAAAGCATGGCCAGCCGTAGAAAAATGCTTATTGAAATTCTCAATTATGGTGGATTTATCAGTGGTGACAGTGTTTCCTATCTTCAGTGCAGTGGGCAGCTGGGAGGAGGTGTTCTTATTCTCCATGGACTTTACAGTGAAAGTGAAATAACAACACAATGTCAAATACCGGTAGCCTAGTCAAATAATTAACATCCAATCACATTAACCGTTTCTCTCTTGCGGGAATGCCACTAACGGTCTGTATGTAGCCAAATATAGCTGCTGCTCATTCTGTTTGCTCGAAAACTGATAAATTGTCAAAAAAAGTCAAGCCTGCGTCCATAGAGACACATACCAGCTCTCCTGGTAGTACTGCTACAACCAGCAGTACTACACCTGCACCTGTCGATGACACAAGTTGTCCTGCTTCCACAGGCACATCCAATGCTAGTATCAGTAATTCTAGTTGTGAATCTGATGCAGCCGAATAGCTACTGCCCCCTTATCCGGGAAAGCACCGAACAACAGAGAGGGATGTTGGACCATCGAAGAGGCACAAATATGATGAGAACTACATTGATTTGGGGTTCACTTATATTGGGCCATTCCTCAGCCACAGTGTGTTATATGTTACTCTTACAACTCGAATAAACCTTCTTGCAGACATTTAAAAACAAAACCTACCAATTTGAAAAATAAGCTACAGGAGTTTTTTGAGTGAGAATTAAGACAACATTTGAGTAGTAAGACAGGTATAAAAGCAACAGATACCATTAATAAGAAGGAGCTCGAAGTATCTTACAGGGTGAGCTACCGAGTGACTAGGACAGGCAAACCCCATACTATTGTGGAGGACTTAATTCTTCCTGCTGCCATGGATATGGCTGGGACAGTGCTGGGGGAAAAGGTTAAAAAAAACTATACAGACAATGTCTTCATCAAACAACACTGTTTCACGACGCATCAGTGACATGGCAGGAGATGTTTTGAAACAATTACTGCTTTGCATACAAGCCAGTAAATTCTATGCATTACAGCTGGATGAGTCAACAGACCTGGCACAGCTCCTGGTATATGTCCGTTACGGTTATGGGGGGGTCAATTAAGGAAGACATCCTCTTCTGCAAACCATTGGAAACCAGTACAACAGGAGAGGATATTTTTATAGTACTGGACAGCTTTGTGACATCAAATGGACTTTGATGGTCAAGATTTGTTGGTATCTGTACTGATGGCGCAGAAGCCATGACAGGGAGACATACTGGAGTGGTAACGCTCGTGCAAGCAATTGCTCCCGACGCCACTTGGGTACACTGCAGAATCCACTGAGAGGCTCTTGCTGCCAAAGGAATGCCCGAAATACGTTTTGGACACTACAATGAAAATGGTTAGGACCCTGAACCCTGAACACTCGTGTATTTTCTGCACTATTCAATGATATAGGCAGCGACCATGTAATGCTTTTACAACATACAGAGGTGGGCTGGTTATCAAGGGGCAAAGTATTGACACGTTTTTTTGATTGAGAGATGAGCTTAAAGTTTTCTTTACTGACCATAAATTTCACTTGTCTGACCGCTTGCATGATGATGAGTTTCTCACACGACTGGCCTATCTGGGTGATGTTTTTTCTTGCCTGAATTATCTGAATCTAGGATTACAGGGACTCTCCGCAACTACAGTGCCTTGCGAAAGTATTCGGCCCCCTTGAACTTTGCGACCTTTTGCCACATTTCAGGCTTCAAACATAAAGATATAAAACTGTATTTTTTGTGAAGAATCAACAACAAGTGGGACACAATCATGAAGTGGAACGACATTTATTGGATATTTCAAACTTTTTTAACAAATCAAAAACTTATTCAGCCCCTTTACTTTCAGTGCAGTAAACTCTCTCCAGAAGTTCAGTGAGGATCTCTGAATGATCCAATGTTGACCTAAATGACTAATGATGATAAATACAATCCACCTGTGTGTAATCGAGTCTCCGTATCAATGCACCTGCACTGTGATAGTCTCAGAGGTCCGTTAAAAGCGCAGAGAGCATCATGAAGAACAAGGAACACACCAGGCAGGTCCGAGATACTGTTGTGAAGAAGTTTAAAGCCGGATTTGGATACAAAAAGATTTCCCAAGCTTTAAACATCCCAAGGAGCACTGTGCAAGCGATAATATTGAAATGGAAGGAGTATCAGACCACTGCAAATCTACCAAGACCTGGCCGTCCCTCTAAACTTTCAGCTCATACAAGGAGAAGACTGATCAGAGATGCAGCCAAGAGGCCCATGATCACTCTGGATGAACTGCAGAGATCTACAGCTGAGGTGGGAGACTCTGTCCATAGGACAACAATCAGTCGTATATTGCACAAATCTGGCCTTTATGGAAGAGTGGCAAGAAGAAAGCCATTTCTTAAAGATATCCATAAAAAGTGTCGTTTAAAGTTTGCCACAAGCCACCTGGGAGACACACCAAACATGTGGAAGAAGGTGCTCTGGTCAGATGAAACCAAAATTGAACTTTTTGGCAACAATGCAAAACGTTATGTTTGGCGTAAAAGCAACACACCCTGAACACACCATCCCCACTGTCAAACATGGTGGTGGCAGCATCATGGTTTGGGCCTGCTTTTCTTCAGCAGGGACAGGGAAGATGTTTAAAATTGATGGGAAGATGGATGGAGCCAAATACAGGACCATTCTGGAAGAAAACCTGATGGAGTCTGCAAAAGACCTGAGACTGGGACAGAGATTTGTCTTCCAACACGACAATGATCCAAAACATAAAGCAAAATCTACAATGGAATGGTTCAAAAGTAAACATATCCAGGTGCTAGAATGGCCAAGTCAAAGTCCAGACCTGAATCCAATCTAGAATCTGTGGAAAGAACTGAAAACTGCTGTTCACAAATGCTCTCCATCCAACCTCACTGAGCTCGAGCTGTTTTGCAAGGAGGAATGGGAAAAATGTCAGTCTCTCGATGTGCAAAACTGATAGAGACATACCCCAAGCGACTTACAGCTGTAATCGCAGTAAAAAGTTGGCGCTACAAAGTATTAACTTAAGGGGGCTGAATAATTTTGCACGCCCAATTTTTCAGTTTTTGATTTGTTAAAAAAGTTTTAAATATCCAATAAATGTCGTTCCACTTCATGATTGTGTCCCACTTGTTGTTGATTCTTCACAAAAAAATACAGTTTTATATCTTTATGTTTGAAGCCTGAAATGTGGCAAAAGGTCGCAAAGTTCAAGGGGGCCGAATACTTTCGCAAGGCACTGTATATTCACTGTGTGGGACAAAATTGAGGCTTTGATTAAGAAGCTCTTCGCTGTTTGCAATAACAAGGACAACACACATCTTTCCATAATTGTATGATTTTTTGTTTGCAAATGAACTGAAGCTTACGGACGATGTCAAATGTGATATAGCGAAGCACCTGTTTGAGTTGGGTGCTCAATTACGCAGGTACTTTCCCGAAACGCATGCCACAAACAACTGGATTCGTTATCCCTTTCATACCCTGCCTCCAGTCCACTTACCGCTTTCTGAACAAGAGAGCCTCATTGAAATTGCAACAAGTGGTTCTATGAAAACTGAATTTAATCAGAAGCCAATGCCAGATTTCTGGATTGGGCTGTGCTCAGAGTATCCTGCCTTAGCAAATCACTCTGTTAAGACACTGATGCCCTTTGCAAACACATACCTATGTGAGAGTGGATTCTCGGCCCTTACTAGAATGAAAACTAAATGCAGGCCAAGAGTGTGCAAAGCTGTCATCAAGGCAAAGGGTAGCTATTTGAAGAATCTCAAATATAAAATATATTTTGTTTTGTTTAACACTTTTGGTTACTACATGATTCCATATGTGTTATTTGATAGTTTTGATGTCTTCACTATTATTGTACAATGTAGAACATAGTAAAAATAAAGGAACACCTTTGAAGGAGTTAGTAGTGTACTAAAAAAGTTACATTCAGCTCAAAAAAAATACACAAAATGGCACTATTGGTCACGTAAAACGTCTTCTATTCCCTCCAGCGCAATTTCTTACTGCTTAACACGTTGACGCCATTCCTTTACACCCTGTAATTCACTGTTGAGATTAAGTTGGCACTATGTTCCCATTGGCACAGGAATAGCTGTAGCCATAAAACTGTCCAGACTGGCCGCCCAACCAGTGGCAAAATCACAATGGATAGGCCTAAAAAATGGTAACATAGTTCACAAACAGGAGCGATTGTTCGCAAACTGTGCTGAAAGTAGGCCAAATAGTTCCTTCCTTTGTGCGTAGGGAACACATCTTCAGGGAAAATACCTGTATAGAATTCACTTTGACTACCACCCAGCTTGACACAAGCGTAAACAGTGTGACTTGACGCCTGGGTTTTCAATTTAAAAAACAATCCTTACAAAAAAAGCACATGAAAAGAAATCCTGTGAAAAGAACACATGAAAAACACATGGTTTCCGCACGTGTAAACAAATCACGTGAAAAATGTAATGTGAAAAAAAAAATCATTTCACGTGTCATTTTTTGAATTCAGACTTGATGTTTCATTCATATACATTTTTAACGTGAACAAATCACCACTCAGACAAGGTTGTTTTCTCCCCTCAGCATCCTACTAAGTATCTTAACAGAACTTGGCTCTGGTGTTGTATCCCATTTTTCGCATGGCTGTGTTATGACTGGTGAGAGGGGCATTTTTCGCATGGCTGTGTTATGACTGGTGAGAGGGGCATTTTTCTATAATGTAGGTAATTTCCGTTATCACTCAAAAGATCCAAGGGCCAAGCGTAACAGAGCCAAGACTTTGGCAACTGAACAAGAATAACAAGTGATCAGTCAAAGCTGAGAAAATGGGGTGGAGAATGGGCTGGAGAATGACACCAAGGACTTGGCTAATCTTTACTTCCGAATAGCTATTGGCACTTCGGCACACAGAGAGGGGTTGGAGACAGTCTCTATAGTCTAGAAATGACTTTTATAAAGACCTGAAATAGATTATCAATCAATATGGATGGAAAGGAAGAGACTGAATGTATACAGTACTAGTCAGGACATTGTCCCTTACCTTACATTGACCTCTGCGCTGACTCGGTGAGTGTGTTTATAAAGAAGTGCATTGGAGATGGTTGTATCCACTGTGACTATTTAAACCTACCCTAACCATATACCGTGGATGGATGGCGGCATTTGCGTAAAACTGAAAGTGCGATCCACCGCATATAACCATGGAAAGAGGTCTGGAAAAATGGCTGAATATAAACAGTGTAGTTATTCCCTCCGTAAGGCAATCAAACAAGATAAATGCCAGTACAGGGACAAGGTGGAGTTGCAATTCAACGGCCCAGACACGAGACTTATGTGGCAGGGTCTACAGGAAATCACAGACAAAAAAAAAAAAACTGCCAAGTCATGGACACCGACGTCACGATTCCAAACAAACTAAACACCTTCTTTGCCTGCTTTAAGGATAATACAGTGCCACCGTTACGGCTCTAACAAAGACTGCGTCCCCCCCCTCCTTCTCCATGGCTGACGTGAGTAAGACATTTAAGCTTGTTAACCTTCGTAAGGCTGCTGGCCCAAACGGCATCCCTAGCCGCGTCCTCGGAGCATGCTCAGACCAGCTGGCTGGTGTGTTTATGGACATATTCAATCTCTCCCTATCCCTGTTTGTTGTCCCCACATGCTTCAAGATGGCTACCATTGTTCCTGTACCCAAAAAGGCAAAGATAACTGAACTAAATGACTACCGCCCCGTAGCACTCACTTCTGTCTTCATGAGGTGCTTTGAGAGGCTAGTCAAGGATCATATCACCGCCAGCTTGTCAGCCACCCTAGACCCACTTTAGTTTGCATACCGCCCCAAAAGGTCCACAGATGATGCAATCGCCATCACAGTGCACACTCCCCCTTCCCATCTAGACAAAAATAATACCAATGTAAGAATGCTGTTCATTGACTACAGCTCAGCATTCAACACCATAGTACCCTCCAAGCTCATCATCAAGCTCAACTCCGCCCTGTGCAACTGGATCCTGGACTTTCTGACGGGCCGCCCACAGGTGGTGAAGATAGGAAACATCTTTAGTTCGCTGACCCTCAACACTGGGGCCCCACAATAGTGTGTGCTCATCCCTCTCCTGTTCTCCCTGTTCACTCACGACTGTGTGGCCATACATGCCTCCAACAAAGGAGGTGATCGTGGACTTCAGGAAACAGCAGAGTGAGCCCCCCCTATCCACATCGAAGGGACCACAGTGGAGAAGGTGGAAAGTTAAGTTCCTGGGCGTACACATCACAGGCAAACTTAAATGGTCCACTGACAGAGACCGTCTGGTGAAGAAGGTGCAACAGCGCCTCTTCAAGCTCAGGAGGCTGAAGAAATTTGTCTTGTCACCCAAAACATTGACACACTTTTACAGATGCACAATCGAGAGCATCTTGTCAGGCTGTATCAACCGCAAGGTTCTACAGAGGGTAGTGCGGTCTGCACAACGCATCACCTTTGGCAAACTACCTGCCCTCTATGACACCTACAGCACCCAATGTCACAGGAAGGCCAAAAAGATAATCAAGGACAACAAACACCCGAGCCACTGCCTGTTCACACCTCTATCATCCAGAAGGCGAGGTCAGTACAGGTGCATCAAAGCTGGGACCGAGAGATTAAAAAACAGATTCTATCTCAAGGCCACCAGACTGCTAAACAGCCATCACTAACTCAGAGAGCCTGCTGCCTACAATGAGACCCCAATCACTGGCCACTGTAATAAATGGATCACTAGTCACTTTAAACAATGCCACGTTAAATAATGCCACTTTAAATAATGTTTACATATCTTACATTACTCATATCACATGTATTGACTGTATTTTATACCATCCACTGCACCTTGCCTATGCCGCTCAGCCATTGCTCATCCATATCCTTATATGTACATATTCTCATTCACCCCTTTAGATTTGTGTGTATTAGGTAGTTGTCCTCCTCTGAGGAGCCTCCACTGATACAGTTAGTACCTTGAACTTCATCTCTTTCTCGTATTGATTATTTTGCATGCATGCGCTTGACCATATTGTTATTCCCCCAGCTAGCTCATTGATGCACATTCCCTACTGGGTCATTCAGTCATTCAGTAGACTTCTCATCCTCTGTCATTAATGTCCACTGACCCACTTCAAAATCAACCCCAACCTTTAATCAACTGTTTCCTTGGTGACGGTCCACCTGTCCTTTGCTCACCCTTGCATCACTTTTCAAATGGTTGAGCTCTGAGTAACGTTGGGACCAGGGCCAAAGGGCACTCTACGGCCACTCAGCTAACCACCCTGCGTTTACATCACGTCAGGAATCTGGGTTAATTCCCAAATCGCACACTAGTTCCTATGTACTGCACTACTAACTCATAGGGCTCTGGTCAAAAGAAGTGCACTATATAGGGAATAGGGTGCCATATAGAACAAAATTCTGACTTAGCCATTCAGGAAGCCAAAGTTGAGAGAAAATTAAGAGTTCCATGTGTGAGTGGTGTAAATGTAATGCTCGCCTGCCTGCCTGTCTCAGTGTATAAAACCACATGAACCACATTAAACTCAAGGCAGGCCAATGTCCTTATGCTGCTCTTCGTGTGTATACAGTGTTTCTGACATATCAAAATGTTTTAAATGTCTTATAATACAAATGAGAGTAAATCTACACTGTAGGTGGTATATATGGGAACCTGCTGACCTTATTATTCTTCCTGAGGTAGGAGCTTTGAGTAACCAATTTGGACACTGGGGACACACACATTCCTCTTTGAGGTAGCTGGTGTGGTGTTCGTATTGTTAATATAGGACAGACAGCCGCTTGCTCAGCCAGATGCTTCATCTGTTATTCAGTTTGGTGAGGAAGGCAGCATAGAGCTAGGTCTGAAGAAGCTGAGATTAGAGGACATTACGAGTGGAAGCCCCAGGTGCCAGCTTGGTGTCTGTTACATCTGCTGCATGTTTCAAATCAGCTACTCTTTTATGTTCAATTAATAATGGCGGTCCACAAACAAAAAGACTTCCCCAAAATACACAGTGCTTTGAAAGAACAATATACGCATGAGTGTCTGATTACCAGACAGACGCTCCCTCATAACAAAGGAAGGCCTCAAGAGTTGGCAACCTTGCCAATTTTCTATACTGCAAAATAGAACATTTTACATCAGTACCCCTTGATTGTACTGTGCATGAACTCAAGAGGTGCTTGAAGCAAACGGAGGTTCCGCAAAGTAAGATAATACATAAGTCAGTAATAGATGTCGAAGGTTGGTGTTGAATAAAAGGCCCTGTAATGAAGCCTGTACTCCATATGGCTGGATGGTAACATGTACGTGTCAACTCATAGCACTTCTCGAAGACGCTCGTCAATCTGTCAATTCCCTCTATTTGAATGATGATAGTATTTACACAACCTGATGAACCAGCCTAGTGAATTCCGTAGTTTTTTGTCAAATACGTCACTCGTAAAATCTATCATGTTTCAAACAGGAGCCTACCTCTCTTGCCCTAACAAGTATTGCTGTGTCAAATGTATCAAAATGGTCCATAAATATATGTGCAAAAAAAAAAACTAGATTCTCTGTGGAACCAGACCAACAGTATTGCATGGTAGCATTTATGATGAGGGTCAGGTGTGGTGATATCTTGGCTCATCAATTCCTCAGGGCTTCTGAGGGGATCATGTACTTTTTTTAGTTGGAAGCTGAGCTCAACACATAATAATCACAAACACAGTGAGAGGAACGTTGATAGTTTCTGTAAACTCACTGGGGGTTACAAGAGATGTAGCCAACTACATCAGCCTTACCTCCTGACAACAACCACCCAAGTCATAGACTATTTTCTCTGCTGCCGTACGGCAAGAGGTACCGGTGCATCAAGTCTGACATCAACAGGCTCTGAACAGGTTCTATCCCCAAGCAAAACGACTGGTAAATAGCTAACAAACTATCTGAGTTAACCTTTTATCTTTATTGACCTTTTAATTCAATCTTTGCACTGTCTCTATGCACACTCACAGAGCTCTACACACTCACAGAGCTCTACACACTGTCTCTATGCACACTCACAGAGCTCTACACACTGTCTCTATGCACACTCACAGAGCTCTACACACTCACAGAGCTCTACACACTGTCTCTATGCACACTCACAGAGCTCTACACACTGTCTCTATGCACACTCACAGAGCTCTACACACTCACAGAGCTCTACACACTGTCTCTATGCACACTCACAGAGCTCTACACACTCACAGAGCTCTACACACTGTCTCTATGCACACTCACAGAGCTCTACACACTCACAGAGCTCTACACACTGTCTCTATGCACACTCACAGAGCTCTACACACTCACAGAGCTCTACACACTGTCTCTATGCACACTCACAGAGCTCTACACACTCACAGAGCTCTACACACTGTCTCTATGCACACTCACAGAGCTCTACACACTCACAGAGCTCTACACACTGTCTCTATGCACACTCACAGAGCTCTACACACTGACAGAGCTCTACACACTGTCTCTATGCACACTGACAGAGCTCTACACACTGTCTCTATGCACACTCACAGAGCTCTACACACTCACAGAGCTCTACACACTCACAGAGCTCTACACACTCACAGAGCTCTACACACTCACAGAGCTCTACACACTCACAGAGCTCTACACACTGTCTCTATGCACACTCACAGAGCTCTACACACTGACAGAGCTCTACACACTCACAGAGCTCTACACACTGTCTCTATGCACACTCACAGAGCTCTACACACTCACAGAGCTCTACACACTCACAGAGCTCTACACACTCACAGAGCTCTACACACTCACAGAGCTCTACACACTCACAGAGCTCTACACACTGTCTCTATGCACACTCACAGAGCTCTACACACTCACAGAGCTCTACACACTGTCTCTATGCACACTCACAGAGCTCTACACACTGTCTCTATGCACACTCACAGAGCTCTACACACTGTCTCTATGCACACTCACAGAGCTCTACACACTCACAGAGCTCTACACACTGTCTCTATGCACACTCACAGAGCTCTACACACTCACAGAGCTCTACACACTGTCTCTATGCACACTCACAGAGCTCTACACACTGACAGAGCTCTACACACTGTCTCTATGCACACTCACAGAGCTCTACACACTCACAGAGCTCTACACACTGTCTCTATGCACACTCACAGAGCTCTACACACTGACAGAGCTCTACACACTGTCTCTATGCACACTGACAGAGCTCTACACACTGTCTCTATGCACACTGACAGAGCTCTACACACTGTCATTCCAACACACACACAAACACTCACTCCATCATTTTCTCACTCACACATAATATGCACATACATTTATACTAACCGTGCACACCCGCACATCCACTCACACACAAGCTGATGCCACTCTGTTTATCTTATAATCCTGTTGCCTAGTCACCTTATCCCTATACATATCTACCTCCATCACTCCAGTATCCCTGCACATGTAAATATGGTATTGGAACCGACTTCTTAAATATTTCCTGTAGATAGCATACTTACTTACTTACTTACTTGTGTATTTCATATTTCCTATTCTTATTTGTCCTGATTTTTTCTAGTAATACATTGTTATCGATTATTGCATTATGTTTTGATTTTGCAAGAAAAGGAATTTCACTGTACTTGTGCATATGACATTAAAACTTGAAACAATGCTTATTTGAAGATACTCCAAGAAAGCAAAGAAACAAAAGATCGATCTAAAATTCAATTTGTCAATTTAGTGAACAATAAAATGGGTCTGAACATCACTTGGAAAGTATTAGAAATTGCATTATACCAGCTTGAAATTAATTGGGAGAGATTGTAGGGTAGTAACCCTCGCTGCTGTGCTCAGTTGAGGACCTGGCTTGGAGAACATGCAGAGTTGGGAAAACCCTCAAATTGATTAACAACAACATGCCAACCACCATATAATGTATGTGCACTCCACTTCGGTTAAATCACAGAAAAGAAAACACAGCAAAGAGTTGTAATATCGGTTTTTCTTCAAGTTGCAATGACCTGTCGGTGAAAGAGGAAATAAATGTCTTTAGGGTGCCAACTGGGACACAGACGGTGACACACAGGACTCATGTCTCACCTTGCCTGTTTGGGAGGTAACAGCTTTATCACACAGCCCCTTTGCTTTCCTAACTCAACGCTGTGAGGAAATAAGTGTCCGGCCCACTATGATGTAGGTTTAATGACAACAGATGAAGTGGCATTGTAGTACGTGTTTGTAATGTACGACCTCAGTCATAAATACGTTGGGCTATACAGCGGACCTTAGAAAAAACCTAATCAAATTGATAACACAGATTGCATTTTTAAGGTCAGACTCACTCAAGAGGCAGAGAACAGGGAGTAAATAAAGATTTGGAGTTTGTATTATTTTCACCTGACTGGAGAGTCAAGGTAATGATCCTGATTGCCAGAAATCTCTTAGCTAAATCAAGGCACCTCAAGTATTTGACATAATGTATTTATTTGACCCAGGTCTGGATGATACCTGGGGATCCGCGCAAAGAGCGACAGTTCCATACAGCCTTGCAACTAGAGACCTCTGTCAGCACCAAGGACCATAAAACAGTGAGAAGTCAGTGTACAAAACATTATTTGCATATTGAGTTGCACCCCCTTTTGCCCTCAGAACAGTCTCAATTCGTCGGGGCATGGACTACTAGGTGTCGAAAGTGTTCCACATGAATGCTGGCCCATGTTGACACCAATGCTTCCCACAGTTGTGTTAAGTTAGCTGGATGTCCTTTGGGTGGTGGACCATTCTTGATACACACTGGAAACTGTTGAGCTTGAAAAACCCAGCAGCGTTGTAGTTCTTGGCACACTCAAACCGTCTGGCACATACTATCATACCCCATTCAAAGGAACTTAAATATTTTGTCACCCTCTGAATGGCACACATACAATGTCTCAAGGCTTAAAAATCCTTATTTAACCGGTCTCCTCCCATTCATCTACACTGATTGAAATGCGTTTTAACAGGTGACATCAATAAGGGATCACAGCTTTCACCTGGTCAGTCTATGTCATGGAAAGAGCAGGTGTTCTTAATGTTTGTACACTCGGTGTACAGCTACGGTATTCCCTTCTGGATGCACTGATGCATGTTAGATCATTGAGGCTATGCTGCTATGTATATCTTGTGATGTCACACATTTTTTGGGGCTGTGGATCAAGGATGCATTCTGAGCAACAACAGCCAAGCTGTGTCTGATGTGGAAAACAGCACACACTCCAAAATGACTTCTCTCCTATCAACCTACTGCAACACATTATAATGACAGAAAAAAAAGGTTGATTTAAAGCTAAAATAGCAGAAAAAGACTTGCACCCAGGCTAGGCCATGGCTGCTCAGGTTCCTGCTCCCTGCTCCTGCCTCTGGTCCCCCAGAGGGGGAACCCTGTTAGAGAAGGGTTCAGAACTTGTTGGGACAGAACATGCCAAATCTCTTACAGCACTGCCAATCAATCTCAAGTAGTAGGCAGTTACTTAGAGAGCGTTTTACAACATATGCTTAGAATCAATGAGTCAGAGCAATAACATACTGTACTTTGGCTGGAGGTTGGTGGCACCTTAATTGGGGAGGATGGGCTTGTGGTATTGGCTGGAGCGGAATTGGTGGAATGGTATCAAATACATCAAACACATAGTTGCCATGTGTTTGATACCATTCCAAATGCTCAGTTACAGCCATTATTTTGAGCCATCCTCCAGTCAGCAGTCTCCTGTGGTACTTTGGCACAAGAATGGGTTGTCACAACAGTACATAACGCTAAAGTAGTATACAGTATCTACAGCAACCAGTGCATACATAATCCACGGAGATTATGGAGAAGATGGTGGTGTAAACAGTTGGTAAAAACAGGATCATTTTGATTCCCCACTAACATCAGTAGTGGAAGATATCCATACATAACACACATGCTGTAGAAGAAAGCTGGGTTATTATTCCAAATAATCACTATTGGTATTTTGGTTGAAACTTAACATCTGCAGTTTCTCTACTACTCGTCTTTGGTCTCTTCACTGTGTCATTAGACAGACGTTGTGGTCTTAACAGAGGCCACAGACTACATCTGGTTTTCATGCATCTCTCTAAAGTGACATATTTCAAGCCTCACTGTTTCTCTTCAAATGGTGTGATCATAGCCCTCTCACCGATTGGCTCTTTAAACGTTAGCCTTATGTTTAAACACATGAGTCCTGAGACTCCCAGAGAACGTGATGTAATGTCAGCTGTGACGGTTAGCAGGCGTGACATTCCCTGGCCTCCACTGTTTGGTTACCCCCGTAGACTTATTGTGGATGGACCAAGTGGGGGCCGAGATGGGGGTGTTTGGCGATGCGATTCCTTGAGAGTGGTCCCCAAATTAATGCCATGAAAAAGAGAGAGAGAGAGAGAGAGAGAGAAGCACATATTCATAATATACGTTTTTATATGTCATTGGAAGGAAGTGGTAGCGAGGGACAGAGGTATCAGGAAATGATAACGTAGAAAGACTACATTGAGATATTCAAATGTCTTAAAATAGATCATTCTCATAACAAATTGTCGTTTATGGCCTGGTCCTTAGACAATTGGGCATTCCAGTCTGTTGTTTTTTAGGCCTCTCGCAGCTCGTAAAACATGTTATGTTCAACATACACTTTTACCACATCGTCAGGCTTACATTAGCAACAACTTTATTACATAGAGCAGACATGCTTTTGTTTTCATTTTTTAATTGTTGGTGTCATTTAAGAAGTTCAACTTATAATATGTGAAAGACTGTACAATTTCAATGGTTTAGTCTTTACATATTACAACTGACACTTTCTCTTGGCTGTCTGTTGATGAGCACTCAATCAATTACTACAGTACTTCAATGAACACTTCCTTATGTTCTGAAGCAAGAGTCATGTTAGTCATGGAATGGCAGGGGAGCATCTTACCTAACCTACTTAATCCCTTGTGACAGGAGAGGAATTCAGTACTTCAATGTATGAATTCCTTTTATTTGAAGTTACAGAAGAGGTGGTAGGTTTTGTACTATGTCTATGTGTAGGTACATAAATATTTGAATGTTTTATGTTATAAGCCTTGAACTTCATTTCACTGGACAATCATAAACTCTTGAAGGAAGTTGCTCTTAACCTTTTCCCCCATGTATTGACATACTATCAGCAGCAATGAAAGAGACATCCAGAATAACTACTGTATGAGCTCAATATGAGACAGAAGATGAATCACTCTTTCTCTAATATGATTTTCATTTTCAGTCTGGTTAAGTTTAGACAAATGAGAGGAGACATGCTGACGTCAGCCTCTCTCTCTGTGAGAGGCACTGTACTGTATTGACCCTGTAGTATGAGACAAGGGAGGATTAACTACAGCCTGACATGGTAACAATAGGGGAACATATTCAAAACCTCCCATGCTACTCCCCAAAAGTGCTTTAGGCCATTTTAGTTTCAGAGTTTTACCACCTTTGCATGTAATACAATCTTATATGCCATTAAGCAGACATTTTTATCCAAAGCGACTTAGTCATGCATGCATACATACATTTTACATACAAGTGGTCTAATCGAACAAACTATCCTGTTGTTGCATGCGCCATGCTCTACCAACTGAGCTACAGTAGTAGGGGAGGGTAGATACTAATGCTATAGCTTCCATAAACAGTGCATTCAGAAAGTATTCAGACACCTAGACTTTTTCCACATTTTGTTCCCTTACAGCCTTATTCTAAAAGTGATTAAATTGTTTTTGTCTTCAATCAATCTAATACCCCATAAGGACATAGAAAAAACAGGTTTAGACATTTTTGCATATTTATAAAATATATACATTTATTCTACATTTACATAAGGATTCAGACCCTTTACTCAGAACTTTGTTGAATCACCTCTGACAGTCATTACAGCCTCAAGTCTTCATGGGTATGATGCTACAAGCTTGGCACACCTGTATTTGAGAAGTTTCTCCCATTCTTCTCTGCCAATCCTCTCAAGCTCTTTCAGGTTGGATGGGGAGCGTCGCTGCACAGCTATTTTCAGGTCTCTCCAGAGATGTTCGATTGGATTAAAGTCCGGGCTCTGGCTGGGCCACCCAAGGACATTCAGAGACTTGTCCCGAAGCCGCTCCTGCGTTGTCTAGGCTGTGCACTTAGTCGTTGTTATGTTGGAAAGTGAACCTTTGCCCCAGTCGGAGTTCCTGAGTGCTCTGGAGCAGGTTTGCTCTGTTCATCTTTCCCTCGATCCTGACTAGTCTCCCAGTCCCTGCTCCTCAAACATCCCCACAGCATGCTGTTGCCACCACCATGCTTCACCGTAGGGATGGTACAAGATTCTCCGCAGGAAACGTGCATCTCATGGTCTGAGAATTTTTAGGTGCCTCTTGGCAAACTGGAAGTGGGCTGTCATCTGCCTTTTTTTTGAGGAGTGTCTTCCAACTCGCCACTCTACCATAAAAGCTTGCTTGGTGCAGTTCAGTCCTTCTGGAAGGTTCTCCCATCTCCACAGAGGAATTGTTTAGCTCTGGGTTACAGAGTGAGCCTTGGGTTCTTGGTTTACCTCCCTGACCAAGGAACTTCTCCACCCAATTGATCAGTTTGGCCGGGAGGCCAGTCTTGGTGGTTCCAAAATACTTTCATTTAAGAATGATGGAGGCCAATGTGTTCTTGGGGACCTTCAATTCTGCAGAAATGTTTTGGTACCCTTCCCCAGATCCATGCCTCCGACGCAATCCTTTCTCGGAGCTCTATGGACAATTCCTTCAACCTCGTGGCTTGGTTTTTGCTCCGACATGCACATTCAACTGTGGGACCTTATACAGTGCCTTTCGAAAGTATTTGGCCCCCTTGAACTTTGCGACCTTTTGCCACATTTCAGGCTTCAAACATAAAGATATAAAACGGTATTTTTTTGTGAAGAATCAACAACAAGTGGGACACAATCATGAAGTGGAACGACATTTATTGGATATTTTAAACGTTTTTAACAAATAAAAAAACTGAAAAATTGGGCGTGCAAAATTATTCAGCCCCTTTACTTTCAGTGCAGCAAACTCTCTCCAGAAGTTCAGTGAGGATCTCTGAATGATCCAATGTTGACCTAAATGACTAATGATGATAAATACAATCCACCTGTGTGTAATCAAGTCTCTGTATACATGCACCTACACTGTGATAGTCTCAGAGGTCCATTAAAAGCGCAGAGAGCATCATGAAGAACAAGGAACACTCCAGGCAGGTCTGAGATACTGTTGTGAAGAAGTTTAAAGCTGGATTTAGATACAAAAAGATTTCCCAAGCTTTAAACATCCCAAGGAGCACTGTGCAAGCGATAATATTGAAATGGAAGGAGTATCAGACCACTGCAAATCTACCAAGACCTGGCCGTCCCTCTAAACTTTCAGCTCATACAAGGAGAAGACTGATCAGAGATGCAGCCAAGAGGCCCATGATCACTCTGGATGAACTGCAGAGATCTACAGCTGAGGTGGGAGACTGTCCATAGGACAACAATCAGTCGTATATTGCACAAATCTGGCCTTTATGGAAGAGTGGCAAGAAGAAAGCCATTTCTTAAAGATATCCATAAAAAGTGTCATTTAAAGTTTGCCACAAGCCACCTGGGAGACACACCAAACATGTGGAAGAAGGTGCTCTGGTCAGATGAAACCAAAATTGAACTTTTTGGCAACAATGCAAAACGTTATGTTTGGCGTAAAAGCAACACAGCGCATCACCCTGAACACACCATCCCCACTGTCAAACATGGTGGTGGCAGCATCATGGTTTGGGCCTGCTTTTCTTCAGCAGAAGATGGTTAAAATTGATGGGAAGATGGATGGAGCCAAATACAGGACCATTCTGGAAGAAAACCTGATGGAGTCTGCAAAAGACCTGAGACTGGGACGGAGATTTGTCTTCCAACAAGACAATGATCCAAAATATAAAGCAAAATCTACAATGGAATGGTTCAAAAATAAACATATCCAGGTGTTAGAATGGCCAAGTCAAAGTCCAGACCTGAATCCAATCTAGAATCTGTGGAAAGAACTGAAAACTGCTGTTCACAAATGCTCTCCATCCAACCTCACTGAGCTCGAGCTGTTTTGCAAGGAGAAATGGGGAAAAATGTCAGTCTCTCGATGTGCAAAACTGATAGAGACATACCCCAAGCGACTTACAGCTGTAATCGCAGCAAAAGGTGGCGCTACAAAGTATTAACTTAAGGGGGCTGAATAATTTTGCACGCCCAATTTTTCCGTTTTTGATTTGTTAAAAAAGTTTGAAATAACCAATAAATGTCGTTCCACTTCATGATTGTGTCCCACTTGTTGTTGATTCTTTACAAAAAAATACAGTTTTATATCTTTATGTTTGAAGCCTGAAATGTGGCAAAAGGTCGCAAAGTTCAAGGGGGCCGAATACTTTCGCAAGGCACTGTATATAGACTAGAGGTCGACCGATTAATCGGAATGGCAGATTAATTAGGGCCGATTTCAAGTTTTCATAACAATCGGAAATCGGTATTTTTGGGTGCAGATTTGCCAATTTTTTTATTTCTTTTTTACAATACCTTTATTTAACTAGGTAAGTCTGTGTTCTTAACTTTCTTATTTTCAATGACGGCCTAGGAACGGTGGGTTAACTGCCTCATTCAGGGGCAGAATGACAGATTTTCACGTTGTCTGCTCGGGGGATCCAATCTTGCAACCTTACAGTTAACTAGTCCAACGCAATAATGACCTGCCTTTCTCTCGTTGTACTCCACAAGGAGACTGCCTGTTACACGAATGCAGTAAGCCAAGGTAAGTTGCTAGCTAGCATTAAACTTATCTTGTAAAAAACAATCAATCATAATCACTAGTTAACTACACATGGTTGATGATCTTACTAGATATTATCTAGCGTGTCCTGCGTTGCATGTAATCTGACTGGGCATACAAGCATACAAGTATCTGACTGAGCGGTGGTAGGCAAAAGCAGGCACGTAAACATTAATTCAAACAGCACTTTCTTTGAGTTTTGCCAGCAGCTCTTCGTTATGCATCAAGCATTGCGCTTTTTATGACTTCAAGGCTATCAACTCCCGAGATGAGGCTTGTGTAACCGAAGTGAAATGCCCAGCTAGTTAGCCCTCGCAAATTGTCATTGTGTTGCTGGTTCGAGCCCAGGGAGGAGCAAGGAGAGGGACGGAAGCTATACTGTTACACTGGCAATACTAAAGTGCCTATAAGAACATCCAATAGTCAAAGGTTAATGAAATACAAATGGTATAGAGGGAAATAGTCCTATAATTTCTATAATAACTACAACCTAAAACTTCTTACCTGGGAATATTGAAGACTCAGGTTAAAAGCTTTCATATGTTCTCATGTTCTGAGCAAGGAACTCAACTCGAACTCAGCTTTCTTACATAGCACATATTGCCCTTTCTTTCTTCTCCAACACTTATTATTTAAACCAAATTGAACATGTTTCATTATTTACTTGAGGCTAAATAGATTTTATTGATGTATTAAGTTAAAATAAGTGTTCATTCAATATTGCTGTAATTGTCATTATTACAAAAAAAAATTATATATATTTATTTTTATTTTTATTTTTTATATATATATATAAAAATTGTCCGATTAATCGGTATCGGCTTTTGTGGTCCTCCAATAATCGTTATTGAAAAATCATAATCGGTCGACCTCTAATATAGACAGGAGTGTGGTTTTTCAAATCATGTCCAATCAGTTGAATTTACCACAGGTGGACAAGCTGTACAAACATCTCAAGGATGATCAATGGAAACAGGATGCACATGAGCTCAATTTCGAGTCTCATAGCAAAGGGTCTGAATACTTTTGTAAATGTGATTATTCTGTATTTTATTTTTAGTCAAAAAAAAATGTAGGTCTTATAACCTGTTTTTGATTTGTCATTATAGGGTATTGTGTGTAGGTTAAGGATTTTTTAAATCTAATCCATTTTAGAATAAGGCTTTAACGTAACAAAATGTTGAAAAAGTGAATGGGTCGGAATACTTTCGGATTGCACAGTACACTATATATACACAAAAGTATGTGGACAGCCCTTCAAATGAGTGGATTTGGCTATTTCAGCCACACCCGTTGCTGACAGGTGTATAAAATAAAGCACACAGCCATGCAATCTACATACACAAACATTAAGAGTAGAATGGCCTTACTGAGCACTTGAGTAAATGAGCGCTACAAAGTATATTGAAAGCAAGTGCTTCCACACAGGTGTGGTTCCTGAGGTAATTAAAGACATAACATCCCATCGTGATTAAGGCCATTTATAAAATGCTGGGCAGCCCATTATTTTGGCTACCATGGCTATGCCCCCATAGGATGACAATGCCTCATTCCACAGGGCACGAGTGGTCACTAAATGGTTTGATGAGCGTGAAACCATGTAAACCATATGCCATGGCCGTCTCAGTCCCCAGATCAAACCCAATTGAATACTTATGGATGATTCTAGAGCGGGACCTGAAGCAGTGTTTTCCACCACCATCTACAAAACACCAAATGCTGGAATTTGTTTGTGGAAGAAGGGTGTCACATCCTTCTAATAGACTTCCAGACAAGTACAGATGAAGTCAGAAGTTTACATACACCTTAGCCAAATACATTTAAACTCAGTTTGACAATTCCTGACTTTTAATCCTAGTAAATATTCCCTGTCATAGGACAGTTAGGATCACCACTTTATTTTAAGAATGTGAAATGTCAGAATAATAGTGGAGAGAATTATTTATTTGAGCTTTAATTTCTTTCATCACATTCCCAGTGGGTCAGAAGTTTACATTCACTCAATTAGTATTTGGTTACATTGCCTTTAAATTGTTTAACTTGGGTCAAACGTTTCAGGTAGCCTTCCACAAGCTTCCCACAATAAGTTGGGTGAATTTTGGCCCATTCATCCTGACAGAGCTGGTGTAACTGAGTCAGGTTTGTAGGCCTCCTTGCTCGCACACACTTTTTCAGTTCTGCCCACAAATTCTCTATAGGATTGTGGTCAGGGCTTTGTGATGGCCACTCCAATACCTTGACTTTGTCCTGCATTTTGCCACAACTTTGGAAGTATGCTTGGGGTCATTGTCCATTTGGAAGACCAAGCCTTAACTTCCTGACTGATGTCTTGAGAGGTTGCTTCAATATATCCACATAATTTTCCATCCTCATGAAGCAATCTATTTTGTGAAGTGCACCAGTCCCTCTTGCAGCAAAGCCCCCCACAACATGATGCTGCCAACCCCATGCTTCACGGTTGGGATGGTGTTCTTCGGCTTGCAAGCCTCCCCCTTTTTACTCCAAACATAACGATGGTCTAACAAACAGTTCTATTTTTGTTTCATCAGACCAGAGGACATTTCTCCAAAAAGTACGATCTTTGTCCCCATGTGCAGTTGCAAACCGTAGTCTGGCTTTTTTATGGCGGTTTTAGAGCAGTGGCTTCTTCCTTGCTGAGCGGCCTTTCAGGTTATGTCGATATAGGACTCGTTTTACTGTGGATATAGATACTTTTGTACCCGTTTCCTCCAGCATCTTCAGATGGTCCTTTGCTGTTGTTCTGGGATTGATTTGCACTTTTCGCACAAAGTGCGTTCATCTCTAGGAGACAGAACCCATTTCTTTCCTGAGCGGTATGACGGCTGCGTGGTCCCATGGTGTTTATACTTGCATACCATTGTTTGTACAGATGAACGAGGTACCTTCCGGCATTTGGAAATTGCTCCCATGTATGAACCAGACTTGTGGGGGTCTACAATTTATTTTCTGAGGTCTTGGCTGATTTCTATTGATTTTCCCATGATGTCAAGCAACGAGGCACTGAGTTTGAAGGTAGGCCTTGAAATACATCCACAGGTACACCTCCAATTGACTCAAATTGTGTCAATTAGCCTATCAGAAGCTTCTAAAGCTCTGACATCATTTTATGGAATTTTCCAAGCTGTTTAAAGGCACAGTCAACTTTGTGTATTTAAACTTCTGAGCCACTCGAATTGTGATATAATTGACTAAGTGAAATAATCTGTCTGTAAAAAATTACTTGTGTCATGCACAAAGTAGATGTCCTAACCGACTTGCTAAAACTATTGTTTGTTAACAAAACATTTGTGGAATGGTTGAAAGATTGGAGTCATTAAAACTAATTTAAGTGTATGTAAACTTCCGACTTCAACTGTGTATGCCAAAGTGCATTGAAGCTTTTCTGGCTTGTGGTGGCCCAGTGCCCTATTAAGACACTTTAGCTTTGCGTTTCCTTTGCCTGTACGGTACCATTCGGACACAGCATGACGCTGTCATTGCCAGAGAATCAATATCTGGAGAAAATCATTCATAATTCAGTCTCTTTGTGGGTGTAATGACTTTCTATGAAAACTGAGGTTTAAATAGAAAAACAATCAAATCACGATTTTGTTTCTGGCTTCAGAATAATTGTTCTCTGTGAATTGACAAATCTATTAAAAACCATTGTTTGCCCTCTACAATTCTCAGTTCGCCGAATGAATAACATTTTGCATTTCATTTTTTTGTGTAAAAAAGGAAAAAAAGTTTAAATCTCTTGGCACACAGTAACATGTATAGGCTCTATACATTCTTTTCAGACCAAGACAATAAATACTTCTTACATTACCAACATTATGATTTTGGGATGATATTAATGTCTGGTTTGCTCCAGCCAGACTTTCATAATGTGTCACCAAAGAACTATTTGTTTCATGTTTTTTGTCTTCTGTGTTGTAGACTTGTAGTCACTGGCATGACGTAGTCTCTGGACTCCAGCAAGGTCGTAGTTTGCCCCTCCCCCCCCAAAAAATGTGAATGTATCAGCGAGGCAGCCACACAAAGTATAGACCACAGATCGCTGTCCATGGTGCTGAAATTGTGACATGTCTATGCGACTGCCTATCGAATCTCGGATAAGCTTTCTGTGGTGCCAGGGCACATAGCCTATAGCTTTGCTTAAATATTATTTGGTAGGCCTATTGGTCGTCATGTTCTCATATTAAGCCTAACATTTCACGAAGTTATACACGGTGTTGCAAGGCTGCCACTTTGACTGCTAGCTGGCGGCAATAATGTAATTACTTGTTCAGTAATTAAGGTTGGAAATTCAAACATTGCCGATTGTAAGATTCAGCATACTAATCAGCAACCAACTGATTTATTTTTTAAATACAGGAGGAACCTGCATGATATGAGCCATCCTCACGCTCTCTCCCGGCTTGGATAGAAAGTTGTTTTGAATAAACCCAGTCAATTACTAATGCCAGATAATACAGTCAGTCCACCCTCAAAACACTGGCTTACTAGGGATAGTACACAGCATAATGAAACTATCTATCGCAGGGCTGGCCAATAGACTAATTTACCAATCTATGGATGTGGGTACGCAGAGCCACGAGCCATTGTGGCCCCTCACAATGAGTTCTCTTTTTTGTGGCCCCCAACCCCATCAAAGTTGCCCATCCCTGATCCATAACTACAGTGCCTTCAGAAAGTATTCATACCCCTTTGTGTTACAAGGTATAATTGAAATTGGATAAAACATTTTGGTCGACTATCTACACAAAATACTCTGTAATGTCAAATTTAAAAAAATAGAATATTTGTAAAAAAACAAAATACATATTTTTATTTGATTCAAACCCCTGAGTTAATACATGTTAGAATGACCTTTGGCAGCAATTACAGCTGTGAGTCTTTATGGGTAACTCTAAGAGCTTTGCACACCTGGATTGTACAATATTTGCTCATTATTAAAAAAAGAAAATTCTGTAAGCTCTGTCAAATTGGTTGGTTGACTATTGCTCAAAAGCCATTTTCAAGTCTTGCCATAGAGTTTCAAACCAATTTACTACAAAGATACAGGCATCCTTCCTAACTCAGTTGTCAGAGAGGAAGGAAACCTCTCAGGGATTTCACCATCAGGCCATTGGTGAATTAAAACAGTTTCGGGCTGTAATAGGAGAAAACTGTGGATGGATCCACAACATTGTAGTTACTCCACAATACTAATTGACAGAGATAAAACAAGGAAGCAATTAGTATTTGGAGTAACTACAATGTTGTTGATCCATCCTCAGTTATAGCCATTAAACTCTGTAATTGTTTTAATTCACTATTGGCCTCATTCTGCACAGAATATTCCAAAACATGCATCCTGTTTGCAACAAGGCACTAAAGTAATACTTCAAAAAATGTGGAAAAGCAATACATTTTTGTCCTGAATACAAAGTGTTATGTTTGGGATAAATCCAATACATTACTGAGTACCACTCTTCATATTTTCAAGCATAGTGGTGGCTGCATCATGTTATGGGTACACTTGTAATCGTTAAAGACTGGAGAGTTTTTCCAGGATAAAAAAAATAAATGGAATGGAGCTAAACACAGGAAAAATCCTAGAGGAAAACCTGCTTCAGTCTGCTTTCCAACAGACACTGGAAGACAAATTCACCTTTCAGCAGGACAATAACCTAAAACACAAATCCAAAGCTACACTGGAGTTGCTTTCCAAGAAGACAGTGAATGTTCCTGGGTGGCCAAGTTACAGTTTCGATTTAAATCTGCATGAAAATCTATGGCAAGACTTGAAAATGTTTTGCCCAGAGAGGAAGAAATAGAAAAAGAGAAACAGACAAAGAAGCATCAAGGAGGACTCTCTCAAGTTGAGTTTAATTTAATTAGATTTTATTGACTTTACCTTGATTGCAGCCCATTTGTGTAGGGTATTAGCGAGACAAAATCTGCTGAGTTTAACAATGAATAGTGTCAAGATGTATCCTCAAGCCAACAACTTTTTTCCTCATTGTAGGCTATTTGATATGCCTTTTTTAAAGTGTATAAAAACAGCTTAATAGCAGCTACAGTGCCTTCAGAAAATATTCATACCCGTTGACTTATTCCATATTTTGTTGCGTTACAGCCGGAGTTAAAAATGGATTCTATTGGAAAATGTTTTATGTACAGGAGGAACCAGCATGATATGAGCCATCCTCACGTTCTCTCCCAGCTTGGATAGAAAGTTGTGCATAAACACAGCATAAACCCCCCCTCCCCCCCATATCTGTAGGGAGAACCACCATATTATAATTAAATCATATTCAAAACAAGCCATGCACATTCACTTTGAGTGAAATCTCACAAGCTTCTAATTTCTGAATCTAATGCCACTGTATCATAGCAACGACATGCTGTAGCTCTGGAGATTACCACAAAGTCAGTCCTTGTTTTACTGATGAGGAAAATGACCTCTCTTTCAACTCTGTGATGCATGTCCTCATATCTATTAAAGACATGCTGTTTAGACATGCTGACCTATTTCAGACCGGGCCGCAACTTCAGTCTCGCTCCATTTAATCCCAGGGTCAACACGGATTGTCCTAATGTATTTGAACAGGATGTGCTGATGAACAAAAAGGGTACACTTTAGGTAAACAGAGGGAAAAAAACTTCATGGGGTAAACGTCTATTGGCCCAGTCAGCTGCTAAATCACCATCCTTGAGGCTGTGATTGAGACAGTCTGTATATCAGCCCTCATGTCATTTAAGGTGAAAGGTGTGTTGTCTTGTCTGGGCCTTATTTTCTCAAATCAAATCAATGTTTTGGGCCTTCCTCTGACACCGCCTGGTATATAGGTCACGGATGGCAGGAAAGTAGTCTGTGGTCTGATATTGAAGTTCTCAGGGTAAAGCAACAGGGTAGGGGTATTGTCCTCTCTTTTGGGGTTCTCTTCTTTCCTTCTCTAATCATGCAGCTTGGTTGGAGAGTGAGGTAGCGACAGCAGTGTTCTTTTTCCTTTGTCCAGAATCTCTGGTCAGGGTAAATCATGTCATTAACACAGAAGCATCCAGACTCTCTGGTCAGGGTAAATCATGTCATTAACACAGAAGCATC
Organism: Oncorhynchus kisutch; assembly: GCF_002021735.2. NCBI lineage: Eukaryota > Metazoa > Chordata > Actinopteri > Salmoniformes > Salmonidae > Oncorhynchus > Oncorhynchus kisutch. Next base: position 15,302,220 of record NC_034183.2, on the reverse strand, counting down.
CAGACTCTCTGGTCAGGGTAAATCATGTCATTAACACAGAAGCATCCAGACTCTCTGGTCAGGGTAAATCATGTCATTAACACAGAAGCATCCAGACTCTCTGGTCAGGGTAAATCATGTCATTAACACAGAAGCATCCAGACTCTCTTTCTGAGGCTGTAAATACAACCCACCATGGATGCATCCCAAATGGCTATGGGCCTTGGTGTAAAGTAGCGCACTATTAAGAGAATAGCGGTGTTTATTAGAGAGGGGTAAAGAAAGATTTTGTTCGGGCACCAGGCAGGTATTAACCATGCCGAAAGGAAAAAAAGAGTAGAATAGAGCGAGTACCACTACCAGACCCACACACATCAGCAGAAGAGACTGCCTAGAGTGTAGCCTGTTTACCAGATAGCCAGAGAAGATAAAAGAGAACACAAACCCTATAAAACCCACATCACAGCACAAGGGAAACCCCACCAAGAATACCTCATACAATAATAATAATAATAGCAGAGCAATTGAACAGAAACTTCATACAAGAAAGAACCCAGTCATCAACAAAGGATTTGCAGTAATATGTATTATCTTCCAGTGGAGAAGTACAGAGGGTATGAATGTGGGGGGTGTTCATAGACACAAAGGCCTTAAAAATGTCCACAATCTTCTCGGCCACATGTCATTAGTACACCCTACCTCAATACAGTTCAAATAACAATACACAACTTACAAGCAACCTCACTTTTCACTAAAATGTTCACCCAAATACTTCTGGCAGGGCAAAAATAGTCCAGCTCTAATGAACTTCAATGGGAAGTGCATTTGAAAAAATAGAAAGTCTGGTTGCAGGTTAAAGCACTGGAACAATATCGGGAAGAGAAAGAGAACATGAGAGATCTTAGCTGTGGTCTTCAGGCATGCCGGTGTACTGTCTGACCATCTGATGGTTTGTTGGTTTGTATGTCAAAGCTTCGCAACAATGTTGCTACTAATCCATGCGATCCATAACTGGCGCAGTCCCAAACGATAACAACCACAACCTAGAACTGTCACATCGATGATTGAGTGAAATACTTTATCAACTACACACGCTGAAAATAAACCAAACTTCTGCAGCATAGCACACAATCAACTGTCGCGCCAACCAAGAGCTCCTCCCCGAAGAGCTGAAAAAGCTGTCTTTATTTCCTCCTTCCTTACTGCTGATGCGCTCTTAAAGTGTCAGCGCACGGTGAAGGCTCGGTGCAGGATTTCGCCACACTCCTCCCACATGAAAAAACAAAGCCTGTAGAAACAGAGAGGATGCAGGCTTTGACAGGTTCATGTTCCTGCTACTCAAAACCAGGGAAGTCCTCATCATTAGAGTCCTCCACGAAGAGGTCCTGCAGGTGTTGCTTTTGCCTGCGATCCAGCTCTTCTGCCGTAGGGTAGCAGGGCTTTAGGTCAACAACATGCACTGTCCTGACATCTTCCCCAGTGTCCTCCAAACAGACCAAGTAGTTCACTGGTCCCAACTGCTGCACTACACGGTATGGACCTTTCCATCTCGAAGCTAGCTTGGCAGTGAACTTCTTAGACACATTTGACATATGATGTGAACGTACTCATACACGAGACTGGGGTGGAAAACACATGTCTCGTCTATGTTTGTCACAGTTTCTCAGCTGTCGTTGTTTGGCTTTGGTTTTGCTGGCCTCCACTCTGGCTAGCAAGATGTGCTGTGTTGTGCTGTGTTGTACGGCGTTGTACGGCATCAAACGCTGGGCAGTAGGTGAAACATTCGAACTTTGCAAGACTCTGTCCATCGGACCCTTTAGTGGTCTTCCCAGGTGGAGTTCGGCGGGAGTGACCCAAGAAGTCTACTCCACGGCAGAGTTCAGTGCAAAGCGAAATTCCAGTGTGCTGATCCCCCACGAATTAAGCAATCATCCCCTTCAGGTTTCGGTTTACCCTCCCGGTCAGGTTGGTCTGAGGATGGTAGGTTGTGGTCAGCTTGGCAATTACACCCCAGTAGGTCAGCTTGGCAATATACTTTGTATATTCCTGATATGAACTGCGGACCTCGATCAGAGAGGATTTGGTCTGGAATTCCCGAAAAGACCTCCCTTCTCAGAATTAAAGCAATGGCTGATGCAATGGGGAGGGGACTCAACGGAGGGGAAACAACTCCACCCAGTGTGTGTAGTAGTCCACTACCACCAATAAAAATTCATTCCGGGTCCCCCGGCTGGGAGGAAAATTCCCCAAATTTCACTTGGATGGTTCACCACGCTCTGCTGCATTTTCACGGCAGGTCTGCCAATGTCTGGTTTGTATTTCTGGCAGACTTCACACTGCTGTATGTGGGTATCAACCCACATGCTTGGCAAGTAAACCACCCCTTGTAGTCTTTGATAAGTTTTAAAAACTTCAAGATGGCCACTCATGGGATTGGCATGATAAGCTTGGATTGTCTGGTCACTCAATGTAGAGGGAATGAAGACGCGGTAATGGGTGCTGTGTATTCCATCTCCTCTTTGAGTTTTTCGATAGACTTTATCCTGAATTATGCTGAACTTGTCATTGAAGCGACTCTTCGAGTCTTCTTCAGACAGACTCTTGTGGATCGCCATGATGGCAGCATCCTTCTGCTGTGATACACTCATCATCCAGAGGAAAGGAATCATCCAGACATTTAGCGGTTGTATAAGTGCTGCATAAGGAAGGACAAACATTGGCAGTCTCTGTAATCCGAGAAAGGGCATCTGGTACAACGTTCAGTTTTCCTTTGCGATACTCAATGATGATGTCAAACTTCTGCAGTCTGATAGACCAGCGAATAAGATGGCTGTTGGTCATGCCTGATGCCAGAACCCACTGCAGAGCAGCGTGGTCTGTGACAATGGTGAAGATCTTCGCCTCCAAGTAGTAGCTCCATTTCTCCAAAGCCCAGACCACAGCGAGGCACTCCCTTTCAGTTGTTGAATAATTCCTCTCGGCTGAATTAAGGGTGTGACTTGCATAAGCAAGAACTTCTTCTGTTCCAAGTCCTGTTTGTTGAGCCAAGACTGCTCCAAGTCCTGTTTGACTTGCATCTGTGTACACAATGAAATTAGCATTCTGGTTAGGTTGTCCAAGCACTGGAGGAGTAATAAGACTGTTTTGAGTGCATCAAATGCACTTTGGCATGCAGGGGTCCATTGGAATTTCACACCTTTCTTCATAAGGTGGTTGAGGGGTTCGGCGACCTTTGAAAAGTCAGGCACTAACCTGTGGTACCATCCAGCCATACCCAGAAACCGCTGAACAGCCTTGAGGGATGTGGGAATTGGGAATTACTGCACGGCTGCAACTTTGGCTGGATCTGCATGGATACCTTCAGAATTAACCACATGACCAAGGAACTTGAGTTCTGGCAAACAGAAGCGACACATCTTCAAGTTCAAGATCAAACCTGCAGCCTTTAGTCTGTCGAAGACGGACTGTATGTCTTGCAGATGATCCGCAACAGAGGAGGAGTAGATTATGATGTCATCCAGATACACAAGACCATTTCTACCCCTCAGATCTCTCAGGACAGTCTCCATCAACCTTTGGAAGGTTGCTGGAGCATTCTTCAAACCAAAAGGCATGACTTTGAAGGAGTACAAACCAGCAGGTGTGACAAAGGCAGTTTTGTCCTGACTAGCAGGATCCATTGCCACCTGCCAATAGCCACTGTTCAGATCCAGATGACTAAATATGGATGCTCCTGCCAGAGATTCCAGTATGTAATTTATGTTTGGTAGAGGGTAGGCATCGCTTTCTGTTATGGCATTCGGTTTCCTGTAGTCCACACAGAATCGATATCCACCATCTTTCTTTGGAATTAGGACAACCGGAGAAGCCCATCCGGAAAAAGAAGGTTCCACAATTCCATTCTCCAACATGCTTTTGAGTTGTTCATCGAGAATTGCCAGTTTGGTGGGGGAGGGCCTGTAGGGATGCTGCTTAATGGGGACATCACGTCGGGTATAGATTTTGTGTTTGAAGACGGTTGTACGGCTGAGTGTAAGAGTACAGACCTTACTGTTCATCTCTGACATCTGGGAGAGCTGCCAACTTTCATCATCCGACAGACATGCCTGTTCCACTGCTTGTTTGATGTAGAAATCAGCATCAGGTTTGATTTTACTCTCAGATAGAAGGGGGGGGGGGGGTACGGTGGTAATCAGGGTGATAGTTGAGTTCTCGGACTTCACTGGTGGAACATGTTTTTGTCTTTGTCTCTTTATATGTTCTCTGTCTCTGACTTGACCTTGTCCGGACTCTGCATAATGTAGCAGGCTCCAGCCTGAAATCAGTGCATTACCAGGTTGGGAATAGTCAGAGTGCAGCCAATAGTAGGGTTTGGACATAGAGATGGTCAGTCTACTGAAGAACAGGACGTTTAGGCCAAGGACTACAGCAAATGCAAGGCTTGAATCTGCAAGAATAGCCAGAGGAAGGTTAGTCTCACCAGGCAGTTTTATTATTATACTAATCCAGCCCAGCCCAAAGGGTGGTAGGTTCTCCATTGGCTAAGTACAATGGTCTCTCCTCCTATGTTCGATTATGGCCTTCCCTCTCCAGTTCCTAACAGTCAGAGGAACCAATAGTTGTTGTGGAATAGGAATAAGACCGCTAGTTGTGCTGTCTAAAGGCTTCATGGTGGGCATTAAAGCTGACCCAATTGTATGCAAGTACAAATATCTGAGACGGTTTAGCCACAGCAGAGTTATGGGTATACTGGGATGAGGGAACAGGGTTTTTAGTTTGGAGGTGGTGCTTCCAGTCCTTCTCAAACGGAGTCCCCAGGCGCACCAGATCATCCACATTCTGCACACGTTCTCGAAGTTGACTAGCAAGGCGGAGAACCATGGTCAAACTCCTTCTTAAGAACATCTCCTGCTCAGTAATGTCAGCCTTCCATCTCCTACATAGAACTCGATAGAAAGCAAAGTCCCGTATTGGCTCTGCTTCACCCTGGACTCTGTTACGAAACACGTTCCGCCAGTTCATCCCCATAGTCCTCTGAGAGGAAGGCTAAGAGGAATATTTTTTGAAACTCTTCCCAGGTTGACACATGTTCACGGGCTATCTACCACCAGTCTCTTGCTGTACCATGGAGAACACTGCAGAGGGTGGCAAGAACCTCCAAGTCAGTAAGGGGCCAGATAGATAAGAAAAACAGTAGATCAACATCATCTTCTGGGCTGCCAAAAGTGGGGAAAAGTAGTTTGATAGGGAAGGAGCGCTCTAGAGGAGACATGACAGTGGCAGTTCTGTTGTTTAACAGTATCTTCAGAGGTGTTTTTGTAGTGCTACCTGTTCCTATTCCCATACTGGCCAAGCCAGTGGCAGAGGTAAAACCTGAGGGAGGTGCAGAAAATTTGTCCAGAAGGGGAAAGCACTGCATTACCTCCTGGTGCAGCTCTTCCATTTGAAGGTCTGTGGCCTTCTGTGCTTTTCCCCATGTCATTAACGGTGTACTTTTGAGTCTGTTCAATCAAAAATCGTAGTTCCCCTGTGAGAAAGTTCTTCATGTCCTTCATAACTTCCTTCAGATAAGAACACACTCCCTTCACAACAGAGGCTGACTCCTCTGCTCTCTGTTTTTGTTCCTCAAGAAAGATTATGACTTGATGGTTAGTTTCCATTTGTGTTTTGAACCGGTGCAGTTATCCTTGAATATCCTGCTTCAGAGAATCTTGTAAATATTTTTGGCTCTGAACAACTTGTTGTTGGTTTTCCTCCATTTGACAGGGAAGGTAGTCCAACCTGCGCTGCACATCTGTCTGATGAGCCTCCACACATTCACTGAGTTTGCTAATGGAATTCTCCTGCATTGTCAAACTATGATTGGTGTGTGTCCATTGATGTTCCATTTGTCCAGTGATCACAGAGACACCTCTCCCAGTCTCGCTGGACAGGGTAACAGGAAGGGTTTGAGGGGAGGGTAATGGTGGAGATGTTATAGGTGAGCCGGAACCCTGGGGATTAGGGGCAGTGCTATCCAACTCCATTAGTCCATCGAGTCCTTCCACAATGAACGAATCCCAAACATGATTACCATCAGTTGTGTCCACATTGACACAGTATGGGGTTCCAACAAAAGACATGATTCAGTCTTGTGTAGATGGTGTCATGGGTGTTTCTCTTCAAGTCCCTGTTTGGGCGCCAATTCTGTAGCGGTATTTATTAGAGAGGGGTAAATAAATATTTTGTTCGGGTGCCAGGCAGGTATTAACCATGCCGAAAGGAAAAGAGTAGAATAGAGAGAGTACCACTACCAGACCCACATACATCAGCAGAAGAGACCCACACACATCAGAAGAGACTGCCTAGAGTGTAGCCTGTTTACCAGATAGCCAGAGAAGATAAAAGAGAACACAAACCCTATAAAACCCACATCACAGCACAGGGGAAACCCCACCAAGAATACCTCATACAATAATAATAATAATAGCAGAGCAATTGAACAGAAACTTCATACAAGAAAAAACCCAGTCATCAACAGAGGATTTGCAGTAATATGTATTATCTTCCAGTGGAGAAGTACAGAGGGTATGAATGTGTGGGGTGTTCATAGACACAAAGGCCTTAAAAATGTCCACAATCTCCTCATGTCATTAGTACACCCCACCTCAATACAGTTCAAATAACAATACACAACTGTTACGCACGCCTCTATGAAGAGGGAACGCAACACCTTGCTACAACTAAACTCTCCGTGAAGCGAAAAAGGTATGGACTGTAGGTGCAAGTAAGGATGACAACAGGCAGAATGTGGTACCGTTTACAAGGACTTTATTCCTTTACCCGGTAATATGGGGAAAAGGGGCTGGACGGAACCAAAGCAAAGAAAGTAAATCTCAAAGCCCGCCCCTCTCCTATCTTACCTGCCTACCCACTACTTACCTAATTTAGCACCACCTGGTGCCCTAACCAAAATACAAGGGGTGGTCCGCCCAGGTCTTACCTAGTGTGCCTAGACAGCGAATATGCTACGGGTATATGTATGCCCGCGGGCCTCTTGCCTAAACACTCCCAAGGTGCCTTCCCCTTCCCCCCTGGGAACAAATGAAACAGAATATAAAACAATTTTACAAACAAACTAAGAAGCAAAGGACGTCAAATAAGCTCTATCTGAGCAACAAACTCACAGAACATACCACTTTCCAGCAATGTACTCCCAGCAAAATCAACCTCTATCACAATCAATCTCAGCAATCCCTACTTCCAGCAAAATCTCTCACAAATCTCTCTCCAAAAAGATCTCCCTCCTGAACAGAACTGGCTTTTATATAGCTTCAGAAGGAATGGTAATTGTAGACAGCTGCGTCTTGACGAGGGGGCGGGGTCAGCTCTCCAATTAGCCCTGGAGTCGACCTATCAGCTGCTTGAGGCTTTTCAGGAAGCCATTTCCTAAAATAAACACATGTAAATACACAAACTACAACACATAATCTGGGGAACGTAACAACAACTTACAAGCAACCTCACTTTTCACTAAAAATGTCCACCCAAATACTTCTGGCAGGGCAAAAATAGTCCAGCTCTAATGAACTTCAATGGAAAGTGCATTTGAAAAAATAGAAAGTCTGGTTGCAGGTTAAAGCCCTGGAACAGTATCGGGAAGAGAAAGAGAACAAGAGAGATCTTAGCTGTGGTCTTCAGGCGTGCCGGTGTACTGTCTGACCAGCCGATGGTTTGTATGTCAAAGCTTCGCAACAATGTTGCTACTAATCCATGCGATCCATAACCGGCGCGGTCTCAAACGATAACAACCACGACCTAGAACTGTCACATCGATGATTGAGTTAAATACTTTATAAACTACACACGCTGAAAATAAACCAAACTTCTGCAGCATAGCACACACAATCAACTGTCGCGCCAACCAAGAGCTCCTCCCCAAAGAGCTGAAAAAGCTGTCTTTATTTCCTCCTTCCTTACTGCTCTTAAAGTGGTAGCGCTCGGTGAAGGCTCCGTGCAGGATTTCGGCACAGGGTGCTATTCAGGATGCGGTCCATGTTGGAACTCCAGCGAAAACATCATATCACAGATGATGTGGCTTTGGAGTCCTGTATGACCCTTCACTGGAACTTGATGGTGAGTTACTGTACATCGACCATAACTTTCTTGTTAATTAAATTATGGAAACATATACATTAAAATCCATATTAAACGCACTTTAAGATCTAATTCATTCCAGTTGTAACTTTTTTCTAATGTGACTGACCCTTTTCTTCAGCATTAAAGAGGCTACCTTTCTTATTTAGAAGAAATGACGCCATACTTACAGACATAGGAGAGTGTGCTTTACAACATCCACGTCAGGTTTGACCACAGTGGTTAACCTACACTGGGCTAAGATATTCATATTAACAACCGAGTGAGAAAACTGCGTCATCATGGAGCGATGGTTGCCCATAGGAGTCATCGAAAGAGTGATCTTGGCCTTAATAAATTAAGTCTCCCCTTTGGAAAATTGATACCAATTTAAATTAAATCTGTAATAAAATACCCCTCAGGTCTTAATCTCTTTCACATGCAAAACCAATCAACACTCTTGGCTTGAGATGCACGAAATAAGCAAAGCTAGATTCGATCCAGTGACCAAAAGATATCCAAATAATATCTGTGCTGGTGTCCAACCGAGAATGGATCTGGTTAAATGAAATCAATGATGTTGCAAACAGCTAACCATAAATATGCTAAAATGAATTCAGCATGAGTACCTCTCCTTGTATACCTGATTTATATAGGTCACTAGAAAAAAACACAGCTGAGAAGAACCCATGCAGGTCTGGACCAGGATAAGCTTGTTTATGAGGTTGTGATTGCTCTGCTCTCCACTGTTAAGACCATATACAAGACTCGCATGCAGATGAGAAATCCCTCCAGTGTCAATGCTTTTCCTGGCTCGCAGTGCACAAAGGCTAATTTACGACAAATAAGGGCTTACTCTCAGCAAGGATCTTGATATCAGCTGGATGTCCCACTATTCCGGCCTCTCCTGCTTCCAAGGCATTCAGTCTTCACGGAAATTTTGGTGCTGCCAAAAATAATTACCTATCAATCTTTCTGTCGGAGACTAGAGGGAGAGAGAGTGAGAGAGAGAGAGGCTGAAAACATATTACATGAGGATAGATACTAGACTGTCTATTTAACCTGTCAGAAAAGCTGTTATAAGCCATTATATTATGTTAGAAACCGTTAGCTACTGCTTATTAGAAAATCCTGACCTACAAACTGCCCCCTTTTCCTGGTTTCAAACGTCTCAGGTTCGCACAAAATGATAACAGGATATGAGGTCGACCACTATTTGAGAAATTGGATCTTTCTGTCTTTGTCAAAAAAAAGTAGTTCTGCTGAAGGCAGACTGTAACGATCTTTTAATTTCTTTTTTTTTTCACCTTTATTTAGGTAGGCCAGTTTACAACTCGCCAGCCGGGATGAGAAGGGTAATGGAGAGAGTGACTCTGCTTCCCACAGCACCCATTAACGCACATTACTGTTCACCAAGAGGACGTGGCGGTAAAGAGGACCCATGGGAGGGTCAACCTGCTTCACTCCTTCAAAGCTCAGGGCTCATTTCATGTGTAATCCCTGAAATAGAGCTAGACATGCTCACTGTTACACAGTCCTGAATCCCTAAATCTCATTACACACATCCATCTGTCCTAAAAGTGTCTCAAGCAATAGGAACTTCAGGTGTTGAGGATTGCGGCAGGCGGACTAGTGGTTTGAGTGTTGGATTGATAACCAAAAGGTTGCTAGATCAAATCCATGAGCTTACAATGTAAAAATCTGTTGTTCTGCCCATGACCAAGGCAGTTAACCCACTGTTCCTAGGCTGTTATTGAAAATAAGAATTTGTTCTTAACTGACTTGCCTAGTTAGATAATGGTACAATCACAAAGATATATATATATATAAAACGTAATACCCCTTAAGGCAGGGTTCCCCAACTGGCAGCCTGTGGCTGAATCTAGTTGATGATCCCTGTACTAAGGGATATTATATGGAAAGACCTGGGTCAGATCTATGGCTCGCTATAGGTGAGAAAATCTCCAAGGTTTAGTATGTGGTCAGACTATAGTAACTGGTCTCTGACTGAAATGAAATATGCCTGTAAAAATGAACTGCTATGAATTGCCACGGATTCACAAGAAGCTTCCAGAACATTGTGCATTCCTTCAGCACAGATAATATTGTTGAAATAAGGTGTTATGTAGCACAAACCAATCACAAGAGAGACCGATGTATCACAGCATTCGAGGTCTTGTTTCCTCATGGCATGGTGAGTCATGATGTGAAGGTCTCTAATACAATAACAGCTTCATTGGGTCGATCTTTAAAACAATAATGGCTTCAGTGTGTCAACACAACTGAACTTTCAAAGGACAAGAAAACATATATTTTCTCATTTTCCTCTGCAGTACAGGTCATTTAGAGTTGAGTGGAAGAGTGGTACTGTAGCATTCATCCCTCTTGGGCATCCCAATAAAACCTCCTTTCTCCTGAAGTGTACACTAATTCACTACTTCCCACAAATCTAAAAGCATTGGTGGAGGCTAGAGTAAGTTTCCACCATATTTATTTTCCATTTCCTTTCAAATCAGGGAAGGGAAGTGAACAAGTGGACACTTTGGGAGGAAGGACATAGCCAGCTGTGTAGGCTCATCACTCGCTGCTCTCCTCTCCCAGGGGTCAAGGCATCAAGCGGGCAGCAGATTAATGTTTGAGATTTTAACTTGAAACTACATCAAATTGTTAAGATTGGTTTTCTTTTCACCTTCATGCTCTTGTCAAGTCCTGTCACTACCAGTATCTTAATGTTGGGCCATATGGCAGTCAAGAGACAGAATGAAAACATACAGACTTATCCTACCACCCCTCAGGTCAAATACTTTCACTTTTCTGAGTTAGGGTGGCGTAATAATTTGGAAAGTAGTGGAAGCCTCCGGTTCCTAGGCACAGTACATGGGGAGAGATGACACAGATGTTGGTGGTTTAATATCCCTTGTCTCATTCGTTCCTGAATGTCACTATGCTTAGAAAAATGCTTGTGATGACGAATAGAAATTCCCCATAGGTTCAATATCACAGCGATATTAAAACACCCCCAGGTCAGAGACACAGCCAGAGTTTGCTCACAGAGCTTTATTAGATATATCCTATGGGAAATGGAGGACATTAGCTTCTGCTGGGGTGTGCTGAGTCAGTGGCAGGTATTCATGGATACCAAGGGAAGTCAGGCTTCCCCAAAAAATGGACCAATAAAAAAATATATAACATTAAATAATTTAGCTTTTGTCTCTCTGTGTTTCATATTTTTCCTTCAATTCGCAAGAGGCTGAATGAATCTCACCTGAGAAAGCAACTGAGCGACCAAACAGCACCCCTCTGTCTCTGTATGTGTAGCCCATCTATCTGATGTTGTCTTGTCAAAATATTTTTAATATCACTTTCCATCTACGGACTGAACATACTCTCCTGCAACCCGCCTCACCCAATGTGGTACGGATCCACAATTTTTTATACTTAAATACTGGAACCCCCATCAAAAGCTAGCCATCTGCTAGGGCCATCTCCCGGCTAGCTGAAGAGGCCTATCAGCCACTCCTTGGGCTACAATACCTATTTTGCCAATTGGACCGGACTACCAACGTAATTCTGCCCGAGGGGGATTTTATCAACTGGCTCCTCCGTTGCCACGTCCCCTGAATGCCCACACTCTAGGCTGCTATCTGCGGCCCGCTAGCTGTCTAGAGCACATCGCACTGTTAGTTTAAGAGGCCCATCAGACAAATTCTTTGGCCACTATACCCATTTTGCCAATTGGCCTGGTTTACCACACGGAGCCCTCCTGGCTAACGTCTCTGTCCCAAGGCAAGAATCAATTAGGCTGGAGCTAGCCTTGCTAGGCCCATCCGCTAGGCCCATCTCCCGGCTAGCTGTAGAGGTCCATCAGCCACTCCTTTGGCTTCAATACCTATTTTGCCGACTGGCCTGGACCCACACCGACCCATCACGACTCGACAACTGCCGTGATTCGCCAGAGGGGGTCTCTCAGCTGGCTCCTCCATCGCGACGTCCCCTGAATGCCCATCCGCTAGCCTGCTACCCGCTGGCCCGCTAGCTGTCTAGAGCACATCGGACTGTTAGCTTAAGAGGCCCATCAGACAAATTCTTTGGCGACTGTACCTATTTTGCGAATTGGCCTGGTTTACCACGTGGAGCACTGCTGATCCTTCTACCGACGTAACTGCACGAGGGGGCCACAGCAGACTTTCTTCCCTCGCGACGTCCATCTAAGGCCCTTCTGCTAGCTTGCTAGCCCCGGCCCGCTAGCTGCCTTAAGCCACTCACTGGACTCCTATGATCACTCGGCTACGCATGCCTCTCCCTAACGTCAATATGCCTTGTCCATTGCTGTTTTGGTTAGTAGGTATTGCCTTATTTCACTGTAGAGCCTTTAGCCATGCTCAATACGCCTTAGTTAACACTTTAGTTCCACCTCCCACACATGCGGTGACATCACCTGCTTTAAATTATATTTCTAGAGACAATATCTCTTTCATCGTCACTCTATGCACAGGTTTACCCCCACTGTATTCACATCCTACCATACCCTTGTCTGTATATTATGCCTTGTGGGTGTAAATTCCATTGTGCCCAGAAATCTGCTCCTTTTACTTTCTGTTCTGAACGTACTAGACGTCCAGTTCTTTTAGCCTTTAGCCGTACCCTCATCCTACTCCTCCTCTGTTCCTCTGGTGATGTGGAGGTTAATCCAGGCCCTGCAGTGCCTTGCTCCACTCCCATTCCCCAGGCGCTCTCATTTGTTGACTTCTGTAACCGTAAAAGCCTTGGTTTTATGCATGTTAACATTAGAAGCCTCCTCCCTAAGCTTGTTTTATTCACTGCCCTAGCACACTCTGCCAACCCGGATGTCCTAGTTGTATCTGAATCCTGGCTTAGGAAGTCCACCAAAAATCCTGAAATTTCCATCCCTAAATATAAAATCTTCCGGCAAGATAGAACTGCCAAAGGGGGCGGAGTTGCAATTTACTGCAGGGATAGCCAGTAGCGTTCTGTCTTACTTCTTCGACTTTTAAAAATCTGCCTCTCCAGAAACAAGTCTCTTACCGTTGCCACTTGCTATAGACCACCTTCTGCCCCCAGCTGTGCCCTGGACAACATATGTGAATTGATTGCCCCCATCTATCTTCAGAGCTCATGCTGCTAGGTGACCTAAACTGGGACATGCTTAACACCTCGGCCATCCTACAATCTAAGCTTGATGCTCTCAATCTCACACAAATTATGAATGAACCCACCAGGTACAACCCCAAATCCGTAAACACGGGCACCCTCATTGATATCATCCTAACTAACCTGCCATCCAAATACACCTCTGCTGTCTTCAACCAAGATCTCAGCAATCACTGCATCATTGCCTGCGTCCGTAATGGGTCTGCGGTCAAGCGACCACCCCTCATCACAGTCAAACGCTCCCTAAAACACTTCAGCGAGCAGGCCTTTCTAATCGACCTGGCCCGGGTATCCCGGAAGGATATTGACCTCATTCCGTCAGTAGAGGACGCATGGTTGTTCTTTAAAAATTGACACTTGTAGGAAAGAGTTTGGTGACACTTTCCATGAGCAGGCCTGTGATGAAGAAGATGTTCCAGAGAGCTGTTCTCTTCTTCTCATCAGGATACACCTGCTGTCTGGCCAAGAGAGACTTCCCTTTTCCCCAACCCAGCTTCAAGGGTCAACTAGAGGGAGCGGTGTGCTTCTGCCAGTATGTCTCCCAGCAGCTCAGCAAAGGGGAGTGGTCATACGAGGGTAGAGGCAGCAGCCATTTGAAATGTCTATTGAAGTTAACTGTTACGTCTTTAAATGCGTCATTTTTTGCACATTGTAATATGCATCACATTTTTGAGAAACATAAGTCAATATAACTTTAAAACAGTAAGACATTTTTTTATAAATACAATTGGTAAAGTTTGAGGGGAATAATGTCCTATTAGACTTGAGGACACAAGACAACAGATTTAACTGATGTCTCTACAAGTGATCATGAAAAATCAACACATTTCAGGGATTGTTCCATCAGTTAACAAATCCCTATTTAACCCCCATAGACTGGGTCAATTATTTTCCCATTAACAGTATTAACACAGACCACTCATTACTCAACACTTATTCATTCAAGATCTGTGTCAAATGCTGATGAGTGCATAGTTGCTGAACTATAGTGTATATGAATCTTATGTTGTGGAGACCATATTGTGTAGGCTTGAGACTGTGGTGCAGAGTTCCCTTACTACTTATGATAAAGACAGTTAACTTTGCCTTCTGGTGTAATTTTTTCTGAAACAGAAACATATTACAAATTCATGCTCGGGCCATGCGCCATACACTTTTTATCAATATTTACAACATTCAGTAAAGGGATTCAGGAAATGAAGCAGAGAGGTGACACACGGCGTTGCCAGAGGGGTCCGTAACAACCGAACCTGACGAACAGCAGGGAAAATCAGACTTGTTCAGATAATGTCCTTGGCTTGTCACCAGGGTGATGTTTGAGTCAGCCAAGGAACACACAACCTAATGGAATGTGTCTCTAGTGAAAACACAACCTGAATGACTAACACTTTGACATGTTACTGATGAAAATATATTCAGTATATTTGCATGTATAAGAAATGTGAAATTATTGTAGCACAAGCTGTCCTCCTAGTAATTAATGAAGCGATAAGGCCCGAGGGGGTGTGGTATATGGCCAATGTACCACGGCTACGGGCTGTTCTTAGGCAAGACGCAATACGGAGTACCTGGATACAGCCCTTAGCCTTGGAATATTGGCCATATACCACAAACCCCCAGAGGTGTGTTATTGCTATTCTAAACTGGTTACCATCGTAATTAGAGCAGTAAAAATAAATGTTTTGTCATACCCATGGTATTCGGTCTGATAAACTGTACCATGGCTGTCAGCCAATCAGCATTCAGGGCTCTAACCACCCAGTTTATAATTAAGCAATAAGGTGCCTTATTGTTATTGTAAACTGGTAACCAACGTGATTAGAGCAGTAAAAATAAATGCTTTGTCATACCTGTCGTATACGGTCTGATATACCATGGCTGTCAGCCAATCAGCATTCAGGGCTCGAACCACCCAGTTTATAATAATATTTATACCATTGTTGAATACTCGTTTCTGATTGGCTTGAAGGGCATTCTAGAGCGTGCATTATTTCCCTATGTATATCAGCAAGATAGAATCCATTGGCTATAGTTCATTCTTACATGTTCTATGTTTGAGCTGCTTTTGAAATCAAAAGTAAAATTGAAAACATTATTGGCATTGTTGAATTAGATTTTCATAATAGCAAGCTAGGACTGATGGTTTGGTTAGTTTGAATGAATGAACCATTAGACTGTTCTCTCCAATATTATAACCTTAATATGCTTTACTTGACAGTGTTGATTAAATAAAAATGTTAATTTGCTGTGACCGTTGCTAGTTTAGACTACATTGCTCTTGGTTGTATTTGGGTGTGTTCGCAAATTCCCTCTGGAGTGTGTTCGTAAATTCAGAGCATTTAGCTCTAGGAGCATTCAGAGCATACACTAGACGCTCTGACCGAGGAGTAGGGTTGATCAGAGTGTTCTGACCTCACAACTGGCAGTCAGGTACCCAAACTAACTTGCTGAAGTTGGCTATCTTGCTAGCTACTTCGAGACACAAATGACAGAACACCTCACTCTGACCATTTATCTCGCCTTAGCAGAGCTGGTTAGGCTGTTTTCATGTTTTCTAGAGCATTGGGGACTGTAACTGTTCTGCTGGCAACAATTTAATATTGACTGACTCACCCATCTAATAAATCATAAATTGTCATAAATTCATCAGTTATTCTGCACTCTGGCACACTCAGACGAGAGTGCTCTGAAATCGGAGTATGTACCATTTGGAAGTGTTCCGCTGGATGGCGAAAATATTTAAAGAAAATTGAGAAAAATATGCAGCCCGAAGACCGACGAGAGCGGATACAAATTTGTTGCTTTAACTAATTATGACAAATGTTAAGAAAATATTGAGCAATGTAATAAAGTAAAATAAAGTCATGACTCAAATAAGTGACGCTACACGTTATGTTGGCTGACAATTTGTTAGCTATGCTATCCTTATGAACCGCAAACCATATCATTACAGCAGTATGTACCGGGTCAGCTACCTACTGTAACATTATTTGGCTACTAATACATCGAACTTGCCAGTATATTTAGTTTATGCTATCTTACTAACTACCCAACGTTTATTGACTTGATTATTTACATCATTCATAGCTTAGCTAAGTGGTATAGTTGTTTGTGTGCGTTCATAAATTCCCTCAGGCTATCTACTCCGATTTCAGAGCACCCTCGTCTGACTATGCCAGAGTGCAGAATAACTGATGAATTTACGAACGCTTAACACCCATTGAATGTAGCCGATGTAAGTAAACGTCGGCAAAAAAGCTAAATTAAATTGTTGCCAGCAGCACAGTTATAGGCACCAATGCTCTGGATAAGATAAAAACTGTCTAACCAGCTCTGCTAGTGTGAGTAAAATGGTCAGAGTGAGGTGTTCTCTCATTTGTGTCTGGAATTGCTACCAAGTTAGCTTGCGTGTTTGACTGCCGTTGTGAGGTCAGAACGCTCGGATCAACCCTACTCCTTGGCAAGAGTGTCCAGTGTACCCTCTGAATGCTCAGAGAGTGAAACTCTGAATTTACCACTGGACAATCTGACAACTCCCTGAATTTACAAACACCCAGAGCGCACTCTGGCACTCCAAATTGAATTTACGATCACACACTAAGTCTAGCTAGTAATTTCTTATGCTAACAAGCTAGCAAGAGGTTGCATAGCAACAGCATCAACTTCCGGTAGACAGGTGAAGCACTAGTATGCTCAACTGAAAGGATACCGTTTGTTTACAGTATACTAAAATGAACTAATAGGATATAGTATGTAGTATATACTTATTAAGTGTGTAGTATACAGTATGTTAGTATAGGTATTCAAATACAGCTATTGTCTTCAAAGAGGGTGCATGCGGAAATTCAGTCTGTTAGCTAAGTAAAAAATATATATAATTAATCCCAATTTAGTTTTGTATTCAGCGGATTTCATTTTGAAAAAGCCCATGTTTTTACTCACGAACCTGCAGCCAGTAGTTACAGGAACTTGTCAATTGACGTGATGTTCAAAGTTGGTGCTTTTCTGCCGCCGTGGAGCAGAGCCAGAGTTCTATTGAGCAGTGACCACTTTTTGATCATGCCTGTGATGACATCCCATTCCATTCACTCCAAACATGCTAAATTGCCAGTAACTTTTGGAACATATACAGTGCATTTGGAAACTATTCAGACCCTTTGACTTTTTCCACATTTTGTTATGTTACAGCCTTATTCTAAAATGCATTAACTATTTTTATTTTCTCATCAATATACACACAGTACCCATAATGACAAAGCAAAAACAAAATCTTGAATTTTGTGCAAATGTATTACTTAAAAAAACATGAAATATCACATTTGCATAACTATTCAGACCCTTTACTCAATACCTTGTTGAAGCACTTTGGCAACAATTACAACCTCAAGTCTTTTTTGGTTTGGACAATGCAAGCTTGGCACACCTGTATTTAGGAAGATTCTCCCATTCTTCTCTGCAGATACTCAAGCTATTTTCAGGTCTCTCCAGAGATGTTAGATCGGGTTCATTCCGGGCTCTGGCTGGGCCACTCAAGGACATTCCTGCATTGTGCTTAGGGTCGTTGTCCTGTTGGAAGGTGAACCATCGCCCCAGTCTGTTTTGTCAAAGTGCTACTCTGTCCTCCACTCGTTACCTGTATTAATGGCACCTGTTTGAACTTGTTATCAGTATAAAAGACACCTGTCCACAACCTCAAACAGTCACACTCCAAACTCCACTACGGCCAAGACCAAAGAGCTGTCACAGGACACCAGAAATGCATGTGTAAACTCTGACACTCACTGATATAAACAAAGAATGTTATCAGATAAATGCCAACTGTGACTGGGTCCTCAGTGTGCAAGGACCCACTTTCTGATCCTGTCTTGGATGAATGGCCGGTCTTACATTCCACTGAGTATTCAACTGTTGAGTCAAGTGGAGACTAGATAGTGAAGATGAACTATTCTGATAAAGGCTGTCTTCTATTTCTAATGAAATTCATATGAAGTTCTATAGACCAGATCATTCTATTTTATGTAGGATAAATAAATGAATAGATGGGTTTACTGATCTGTTATTTACATATGGATTTACAGATGTAGGATCTTAAGTTGATCACCCTGTCGTGGGATAATTTACCTGCAGCGCAGGATATTTTTTACATGTACTGTATGTGAGGTTTAAAAAGGCTTCTAAAGTTTGTAATTTCCACTTTGAAATTTCAGACTTGTTTTTACCTTGTGAAAAATGTATCAACCACTACAAAAATGTACATGAATTATAATCAACATAATAATTCATATTTCCTGTTTCTGCAGCAGGATTTTCCTTCTGTAGGAGACTGGCTCAAAAGACTTGCACAAGCATTTCACTACAATCGCATTAACATCTGCTATCAATGTGTATGTGACAAATAACGTTTGATTTGATTAAGATCTTACATCTGTACAGATGTTTAAGGTTTTATTTACTTGCACCAAAGAAAACAAGTGAAAGATAAAACACTACAGATTTTTTTTTAAACATACAGACAGTGTGCGGGTGAGGTTGGAAGCACAAAAATTATATAGAACTCAAACCACATAACTACATTAAAATATAAGCACCAAAAAAAAGTTTGTTAAATTTGTTAAACAAGCACACTAATTAAACATTGTGCATGATACACACAGTAAACAATAAAAACATGGTTTATTATGTATGTGTGAGTGAGAGCTAGGCTACATGGAGGAGACTACTGGGTAGTTTGGATCATCAGGCTGACCCCTAGTCTTCACTTGAAGTTATTGAGTGATGATGAAGTTTTGTCAAAGTGAAGATAGGAATTCCAGAGTATGGAACCTCTGTATCTGCTAGCTAGAGCAATGTGAGGTGCGGCAGAGGGGAGGGTGAAGGTTATTGAGGAATTCCAGAGTATGGAACCTCTGTATCTGCTAGCTAGAGCAATGTGAGGTGCGGCAGAGGGAAGGGTGAAGGTTATTGCAGTGTCGTGTTGAATGCATGGATTTGGGAATGAACATGGAATAATCCATTGAAGGTTTAGGTAGGCTGTCTGGGAGGTATTTGTATATGAAGGTTCATGGAGTATATTAATGTTTTAGATAGACAATATATTGAGTTTCTTAAACAGAGGGGCAGATGGAGCCAAGTAGTTAGAGGAGGTGGCTAGTCCTGCAAATTTCTTCTGTGTGATTAGTAATTTGTGTACGTAGGAGGCATATATACTGCCCCAGACAATATTGCAGTAAATTACATATAGGTACATTTAAACTGTAGTATTGTGTTAGGAAGCCAGGCTGAAACTACTAATCTTTCTAATAATACCAATGGACTTCACTACCTTGCTGCACCCATGTGGGGCCCCAGTGTTGAGGATCAGCAGGGTGGAGATGTTGTTTCCTACCCTCACCACCTGGGGGCGGCCCGTCAAGAAGTCCAGGACCCAGTTGCACAGGGCGGGGTCAAGATCCAGGGTCTCGAGCTTAATGACGAGTTTGGAGGGTACTATGGTGTTAAATTCTGAGCTGTAGTCAATTAACAGCATACTTATATAGGTATTCCTCTTGTCCAGATGGATTAGGGCAGTGTGCAGTGTGATTGCGATTGTGTCGTCTGTGGACCTATTGGGGCGGTAAGCAAATTGGAGTGGGTCTAGGGTGTCAAGTAGGGTGGAGGTGATATGGTACCTGACTAGTCTCTCAAAGCACTCCATGATGACGGAAGTGAGTGCTATGTGGCGGTAGTCATTTAGCTCAGTTACCTTAGCTTTCTTGGGAACAGGAACAATGGTGGCCCACTTTAAGCATGGGGGAACAGCAGACTGGGATAAGGATTGATTGAATATGTCCGTAAACACACCAGCAAGCTGGTCTGTGCATGCTCTGAGGACGCGGCTAGACTGACGAGTTTCAGAAGAAAGTTAATTGTTTCTGGCCATTTTAAGCCTGTAATCGAACCCACAAATGCCGATGCTGATGCTCCAAATACTCAACTAGTCTAAAGAAGGCCAGTTTATTGCTTCTTTAATCAGCACAACAGTTTTTAGCTGCGCTAACATAGTTGCAAAAGGGTTTTCTATTGATAAATTAGCCTTTTAAAATGATAAACTTGGATTAGTTAACACAACGTGTCATTGGAACACAGGAGTGATAGTTGCTGATAATGGGCCTCTGTACACCTATGTAGATATTCCATAAAAAATCTGCCGTTTTCAGCTACAATAGTCATTTACCACATTAACAATGTCTACACAGTATTTCTGATCAATTGTATACATTTAAAGATAATTTGTTTATCTGGAACCATTCAGAAAATGTGGCCATGCCTGAAGTGGCTTCATTGATTAGTGAATCGAAATTCTTGTGTGATAAAATCAAAGGATCTGGTGAATCGTAAGACCTGCTCTTTCTGCTCCTTACAATCAACACTAGACACCATAAATGGTCACAATGACAGGAAAATACATCTAGTTTGTGAATCTGTGGAGATTTAAGAATTATATTTACAATATTGGAAATGGATAGGAATAAAAGTTTGAGATACAGAGATTATCACTGACAGATAATGGAAAGACCAGTATGATTTTGACCATACTATATCACTATTTCATGTTGTTATACTGTTTACTGGACTCATGTCCGTTTTTGCTTGTGTCTAACTCTTAAATCCAATAGTCTGGAACAATATCCCTTCCTCAATTTTTACATTGTTAATAAGTAAGATGTGTGTCAAAGGGGAATTTCACCCTGGCTCTGCCAAGGCATATAGTAATTACTATATTAACAACATTACATTTTTATCATAAACATCACAATAATCCAAACCGTAAACTAGAACTAGCAAATTTTCATTTCACTGTTACAATCGGGAAGCGTTGACTCCCTGTGTATTCGCCTGCTCATAGTGAACCATAAAGTCCGGCATTCATAGCAAATGCTGATACCACCCGCTAGGTAGAGGGGGGGTGCCAGCAAACTTGAATTATGGCATTGTTTACTTTGAACGACCAACACACAGTAATCTCAGAATTTATCTGGGAAATAGTTTTTGAAGATGTTTGTTTTGCAATTTTTGCCTGTGTGTTGTCCTGTGCCTGGCTGTGCTACTTACAAACAAGTGTGAAAATGAGTTATCTTTCACCATTCTACCTACCAGAGATTCACCCCGATTCTGCCAGTGACTTTGGCTATCAAGAATGATGCGGTGACAGTGGTGACCTGTCATTCAGGGCATGTGGAGCACTATTTTGCTTCCCCTGCATGCTATTCGGTGGAGAGGGCGAGCAGTCCAAATCTGGCTTTAAGGATTTAAAACATCTGTCTGAAAGGGTCTCTTTTCCAAGCTTAAAAGGATAAACATTCACAAGCAACACCATGGGCCAGAAAATGTTGAATACATTGACCATGCTGTCAATCCAGCATTACTTCTGTCGCATTCAAAACAACGAGCTCGGACTGGGAAAATACTTTTTGAATGATCATCCAACTCGGAATTCCAAGACAGGAATTCTGACCTCTATCTAGAGCTCGGACCTGAAGATCACTGACGTCATGATAAAACCTTGTTTTTTCAGAGTTTCCAGCTGTTTTGAAAGGACCACAAATCCAGAGAATGCCAGACTTGATGACAAAGTTTGATGACAAAGTTTGTCCACAAGAATGACCACCGCGCCATGTTCAAATGAGCAAAGCACAACAACGATGAGTCCAAACATATGTCTTGTATACTACTGCATAAATGGTGTAATATGCCAGGGAGATATATGTATACAGTAGCTAAGAAAGTAATACTAAGTGTATGTTGTGTAGTAAGCTGTTAGTAGCCCATGCCTCAGAACTTAACCTACTGTTCTGACTTGGTGGTGCATATGTCGCGTATAGCCTGTTTTAGTGAAATGTCATCATCAAATATTGTATTCATTGTCTGCTTATATGCCCCTGTTATTTATCCTATGGTTCTGACTTGGTGTACAGGACGAATACTGTAAGAACGGCCCATGTTCTGAATTCTGGCGCTGTTCTGGCGCTGTTCATATAAGTGCTGAACAAATAGTTATATTGATTACTCTTTCATTAATGTCTTAATCGAAATTACGGCTTGCCTCTTATATGCTCATCGTTCCCCTATGCCAAAGTTTGTACATCTCAATTGTTATATTGCTTATATATGTCTATCTCATTGGTATCTTATTCATAATTTTAGGCAATGTTGGAATGATTTCATTATTTTGCTTTGTTTATTAAAATGAGTTAATGTGGTTTTCTTCACAAGGGGATACTATATAAGGTTGTGGGGTCTGTAACCATGTTTGCCAGTGACAGTCTCTTCCCTTTCAAATAAAAAAATCAACAAGAAATTTCAGTAATAGACCCATGTAATTCCAGTTGATATTGCAAGGGTTGTTTTGTTTGCACGATGTGCTGTCTGTGCGTCAGTATATTATCTATAAAAGTGGATCCTCATGATTGTCAAATGTCAGTGTGAATCCCACTGGGTTCCAGTGACGGAGGAGTGGACAGCGGTGTGGGTTGTGGTGAAGTGGACGGGGTGTGGGAAAACCCCCTCTCCCATCGCTCCATGGCTGTGCCAAGATTTTGGAGCATCGCCGCGTGCTGCTGGACGCGCTCCACCACTGGTAACAGAGGACCGGGTGTACCTGCTGACTCCATATCGAGGTGTGTGTTTCTGTCAAATGTCAGTGTGCAGCGGGTAGGACCGAGTCAGGCGCAGGACACAGAACTGAGTAAAAACGTACTTTACTCTGAAAAATCACAAACAAATTCCATACAGGGAAAAAAATTCCGGCTAGACACAAAAGAGCGACTACTTAACAAAGAACAAACACGCACAAAACCATGTGGGAACCAGAGGGTTAAATAGGGAATAGATTATAACGTAATGGAAACCAGGTGTGTACAATCAAGACAAAACAAATGGAAAAAGAAACGTAGATCGGTGGCGGCTAGAAAGCCGGTGATGTCGACCGTCAAACGCCGCCCCGAACAAGGAGAGGCACCAACTTCGGCGGAAGTCGTGACAGTGATTGTATTTTCCTTCCTTTTTAGACCACATATGCCCATTAAAATAATTCAATCTTGTGTAGTGCTTTGCTGGCATGCATCTAAAAAAAATTGTTGAGTTTGCCCCACCAAGATTTACATGCTAAAACCGCCACTGTGCGATGACCAAAGATTATCATAGGGAATTTCAGAATGAACTGATTTCGCAAGACCATCAATTTATTTGCCTTCACAACTAAAAGGAAGATTCTCAATTAGAGGTAACCTAACGTTAGCTAGCTTGCTAGCCTAGCTGAGTAATTTAGCCAGCTAGCTAGCTAACACAACCACCTCATTCTTCTCTGCAGATTTTCAAAATACAAAATTCCCCTGCAAAGGGCTACTATCAAAAATAATTATCTGTCAGTCAATGGGCTGCGGGAGGATTACAGACAGTACTTTGAGATGAAGAAGGGGGTTGTGAAGGTTTGTGCTTAGACTGTAAATGTATTGTGTATGAGCACGATTGAGGTGCCATTTTTCTCAAACTCCCATACACAACAATTCATACTGTGTAAGAACTGCCTTCTTCAGCCCCCCAGCCCATAGCCCCCCAGCCCATTCACTTTGTTGACTGATCTTTACTCTCAAAAGCAGCTCCCAATGTCCCCTCATTGTCCCGAAACAATATGCTGGCAGCCCCACTGATTGGCAAACATACTGCCAATTAAGAAGTAATGTTAAACTAAAAAAAGAAAAAGAAACTATACTATGAAACAAAAATAAATACATAGATACAAAGAAAGATAGTAAAAAGCTTTAGAGCACCTTACATTTAGGGGAAGAAGGCTAACTCGGCTCCATCATTCATTGAATCAGATAGCTCACTCATCACAAAACCCACTGATATTGCCAACTACTTTAATTACATTTTCATTGGCAAGATAAGCAAACTTAGGTATGACATGCCAGCAACAAATGCTGACACTACACATCCAAGTATATCTGACCAAATTATGAAAGACAAGGTTAGTACTTTTGAATTCCGTAAAGTCAGTGTGGAAGAGGTGACATTTTTTGTTGTTGTCTATCAACAATGACAAGCTCCCGGGGTCTGACAATCTGGATGGAAAATTACTGAGGATAATAGCGAACAATATTGCCACTCTTATTTGCCATATCTTAAACTTTAGCTTACTGGAAAGTGTGTGTCCTCATGCCTGGAGGGAAGTTAAAGTAATTACGCTACCCAAGAATAGTAAAGCCCCCTTTACTGGCTCAAATAGCCGACCAATCAGCCTGTTACCTACCCTTAGTAAACTTTTGGAAAAAGTTGGGTTTGACCAGATACAATACTATTCCACAGTAAACAAATTGACAACAGACTTTCAGCACGGTTATAGGGATGGACATTAAACAAGTACAGCACTTACACAAATGACTGATGATTGGCTGAGAAAAATTGATTATAAAAAGATTGTGGGGGCTGTCTTGCAGCTTTTGACATTATCGATCATAGTCTGCTGCTGGAAAAACTTGTGTTATGGGTTTACACCCCCTGCTATAATGTGGATAAAGAGTTAATTATCTAACAAAACACAGAGGGTGTTCTTTAATGGAAGCCTTTCAAACTTAATCCAGGTAAAATAAGGAATTCTCCAGGGTAGCTGTTTAGGCCCCTAACTTTTTTCAATCTTTACTTTGAGTAAAGCGAGTGTGTCTACGTATGCGAATGACTCAACACTATACACGTCAACTACTACAGCAACTGAAATGACTGCAACACTACAACTCGGACACCCATCTCCCAAAAGACATGTCTCCCAAAAGACATGCCACCAGAGTTCTCTTCACAGTCCCCAAGTCCAGAACAGACTATGGGAGGTGCACAGTATTACATAGAGCCATGACTTCATAGAACTCTATTCCACATCAGGTAACTGATGCAAGCAGTAGAATCAGATTGTCACGCCCTGACCTGAGATATCTCTGTTTTCTTTATATTTTGGTTAGGTCAGGGTGTGACTAGGGTGGGTACGCTAGTTTTGTATTGTCTAGGGTTTTGTAGGTCTAGGGGTTTTGTAATTCTATGTTGGCCTGATATGGTTCCTAATCAGAGACAGCTGTTTATCGTTGTCTCTGATTAGGGATCATATTTAGGTAGCCATTTCCCTTTGGTGTTTGTAGGATCTTGTCTATGTGTAGTTGCCTGTCAGCACTCGTTTGTATAGCGTTACGTTTTGTTATTTTGTTCAGTACAGTACACTTCCCTGGTCAAAAGTACTGCACTATATAGGGAATAGGGTGCCATTTGGGATGTGAGAATGGCCGTGAATATAGCCTCATTGGAACGTTAATGCCAAACCTTCCCATTTCATCTCCACCTAAATTGAAATCACAGCCCTATTAGAAATCTGTGATTGAGAGGGGTTTTTGCTGGCTGAGAGAAAAGGTTTTCGGAAAAATGTGGGTAAACTATCTATCACAATTTGGACACAGAATCCTTTTCACTGCACCGGCAGCAGATTTTCCATTAGTGTGATATCATCAGGAGTCATTTTCTGTGATACATATGGTGTTATTTGACATAATGACATCATCATTGAATATACACTGAGTGTATAAAACATTAGGATCACCTGCTCTTTTCATGACAAAGACTGACCAGGTGAAAGCTATGATCCCTTATTGATGTCTCTTGTTAAATCCATTTCAATCAGTGTAGATGAAGGGGAAGATACAGATAAAAGAAGGATTTTTAAACCTTAAGACAATTGAGACATGGATTGTGTATGTGTGCCATTCAGAGGGTGAGTGGGCAAGACAAAAGATTTAAGTGTCTTTGAACAGGGTAGTAGGTGCCAGGCGCACCGGTTTGAGTGTGTCAAGAACTGCAATGCTGCTGAGTTTTTCACGTTCAACAGTTTCCCATGTGTATGAAGAATAGTCCACCACCCAAAGGACATCTAGCCAACTTGGCACAACTGTGGGACGCATTGGAGTCAACATGGGCCAGCTTCCCTGTGGAACACTTGATACCTTATAGAGTCCATGCCCCAATGAATTGAGGCTGTTCTGTGGGCAAAAGGGGGTGCAATTCAATATTAGGAAGGTTTTCCTAATGTTTTGTACACTGTGGATAAAGGGAAAAAACAAGGGTTTAGTAGGATTCAAGAGTAATTTTGACGATGTGCTTCACTGTCCTAAACCTAACCAAGTCAGTAACACTGTAATACCATCTGGAGCCATCTGCTGTGAGAGCTTGTCAGAGAATGTGCCCATTAAATGGAACATCAAATCAGAGGGCAAGTGATAATTCATTCCCAGATAGACAGATATTTTCCATGGTTTATTTTTATGTCTAATTTCTGTGTGAGGGCCTCAAATGATTTGTGTGATCCCCCTACAGCACTGGTTTATCCCCCTACAGCACTGGTTATTTAATCTGTTTGGTTTGGGATGGGTCCACAGACAATGTCGTTATGACCTGCTCACCACAGAGCTGTCCCTGGCCTGGATTCAGAGAGGATGGATTAACAGCCATATGGTCTAAGTTAATTTGGTCTCAGCACTGAGAAGAATATACTGTACAAAGAAAAGTTGCATGGTGATTTATTTTTAAGATAGTCCGCCCAAGGCACAAGTCATTTTCACATAGAGTAGGACAATATTTCTCTTCACCATCCTCCACAGGTCCGGTCAACAATGATGCTATCACTTTTTTTAACAAACTTCAAAATAAAATGACTTTAAGGGTCAATCAGGAGTGGGCTTTTTACCTTTTTTTAGGTGATGCACTTCAGTCTAATCTTGGAAACCCAGAACTGAACCAAAATATTGCGTAATTGAGTCAGATGTTACTTGCGTCTGTCCACAGGATTGGGCGCGTTCCACAGCTAAGG
Source organism: Oncorhynchus kisutch (assembly GCF_002021735.2). Taxonomy (NCBI): domain Eukaryota; kingdom Metazoa; phylum Chordata; class Actinopteri; order Salmoniformes; family Salmonidae; genus Oncorhynchus; species Oncorhynchus kisutch. The sequence goes on along the minus strand of NC_034183.2, from coordinate 15,275,072 downwards.
TGAGGCAACGCAACAACCAATGGTCGCGGGCCACGCCATTGACTGTGTCATTGACTGACAAATTGCTTTAACATATGTGGTTAGCTGATACTTAAAATACCTATCCAGATGTTGTAAGATGTCAGGCATCAGCAACGTCTAAGCATAGGAACTTGCCCAACAACTTCTGTCTGATGCACAACTGTCCCATTTTCTGCCTCAATAAACATATGAGTATCATATCACTAACATTCCCGAGCATTAATAATGCCTTAATATAATTTTGTTTGCTTATAAAAGATAGGCAGCTTAATTCAATACATTCCTTCTGGTCATTAGAGTTATATTACATAATATTAATATCCTTCACAGACATAAGGCTGAAGGAGACAATGCGGTACGATGTATCCTTACTTAGCAGAAAGTCATTTAGAGCCACTGTACTCAAGCCTAATGGAAGAAACAGAGGCTTAAGGTTCAAATGTTAATTTATCTCATAGTTGGGCTTTGGACTATGTGTCAAACTATAACTAAATCTCCTCTATCTCTCATTAAGAGCTGTGAGGGAGAGAGAAAAGCCACCCATTCTCAGGGAATACATGTATGTGTAACCCTGACCCATACTGTACAAATAAGGACGGTCACATCTCTAAGAATACTGCATTCAACACATGTATTTATCTGCCAAGGATACTTATCTAAGGAATCTCAGGAAGATAAACTTGTTTCAACATTGAGAAACTCACAGTCTAGAATGTCAAAAGGAACACATTACAAAGAAGTGGCTTTCAATTCAGCTGTAGAAAGAAACATCAGATTTCTTAAATAAAGTAGTCACCAGTGTGGACACAGAGCAGCTTGGGGCAATGGCATTGTTGTCCTTTAATGTGCATACCCCACAAGACGTGCCACCAGAGGTTTCTTCACAATCCCAACGTCAAGAACAGACTATACTATAGGACGCGCACAAAACTACACAGAGCCACAACTACATGGAACTCTATTCCAGATCAGGTAACTGATGCAAGCAGTAGAATCCGATTTAAAAAACAGATCAAATACACCTTATGGAACAGCAGGGACTTTGAAGAGATACACACACACACACAGGAACAGACAGGCATATGCTCCCGAGCACTGCATCTCAGTGCAAGAGAAGTCACTAAAGTCCCTGGTTCGAATCCAGGCTGAATCACATTCTTCTGTGATTGGGAGTCCCATAGGGCGGTGCACAATTTGTGTTGTGCGGGTTTGGCCGTCATTGTAAATAAGGATTTGTTCTTTAAACTGACGTGTCTAGTTAAATAATCATTTGCATGCACATTGTAGTGATGTTATATGATGTACTGTTTTATCTTTTGTTTTATATGACATGTAAGTGCCTTAATGTGTTTGGACCCCAGGAAGAGTAGCTGCTGCCTTAATAAATACATATACAAAAGGCAGTCAACACCACACAAAAGATCCCAAATGTTTCCAATGGAATCCTAAACTTGGCCTCCATGGTAGAAAAAAGCATTCCATAAATGCTTGTCAACTTATAACAACAACTCCAGGATAACACTTCATTTTAAGGGGTCCTTATTACAGTGTGATTACATATGTAATTACACTGTATCAAACATTGTGGCTAATTGTAGTAACTCATAGTTACATTGTAATAACATGTAACTGGTGGTAATTGCAGTCTGTAATTACAGAGATGTAACAACAAATTATTGTTACCATGCTTGTTACAAATGGGGAAGTTTCTGCTAAATTCACCAATTTAGTGTTTGGCTTCTTCTCAGCTGCGACCGATTCAGTAATAACTATCACAAAGTTGTAATGTCTTGTGGTCAGATGCGCTGGGTGTCCTGAGATTACATAGGCTTTAATTACCTACCCGTCAAAATGTCCATTCAATGTTGTTGCTTACATTTGCCCCCAAAAAGTATACCATCTGGGTTAACTTGGTTGAGTTCACAGAAACAGATCAGATGTAGGTCAACCTCAATAACTGGGGTCTACCATACGGGTGTCATCCAAAAGTGGGAGGATAAATACACAAGTACACCACAGAGTACATGTCAAATCTGCATCAGTACAATGTAATTACTAGGTGTTACACAGGATTTAGCTTGTTAAAATGAAGTATATCTTAAGGTGTGCTTACTTGTAATTATTGCGTACCTACAAAGTATGTTACCCAACCCTGACAATCTAAATCGTCAGCTTCTGAATGTGCCATCCAAGTGAGAAAATAAATACACTAACACACCACAGAGTACATATCTTAATATCTGCATAAGTACAAAATCCTCGCCACTAGTTGTAACACAGGATTTAGCTTTTTACAGTTAAGTGTAACTTTAAAGTTACTTGTGAGTAATCTCTATATAATTACTTGGTAATGAGTAGTAAGTCAAAATACCTACAAAGAAAAGATTAGCTTATCCTTCGATCAACTTTATTGTAAACTTTATTGTAAAAAGACCTTACATTTCTGATAAAATTACAATAATTTTTATTGTTAGATTCATAATTTGATTAATTAGATTAAACAAAGATATTATAGACCTACTAAATAACATAAAAATAACTATTCTAGTAGTGGTGAAGTAGTAGTCTAGATAACTAATTTAGAACAACAGGAATTTCTTTCTTCCCTTTTTAACATTAGAGGAAACAATGGAAATTGACAGCTCTGTCTCCATCTGTTTCTTTGTTGTAAGCATTTCCCATCCTGGAGTCTGAGACCTTAGTAGTAGAAGTAGTAGAAGAAGAATCTGTGGTACAGAAGAAGAATTTAGCTATGACAATTTACATTACCCTAAAGTAGTTAACATCATCATTATTTCTATAGTTTAGGCCTGCTAACTAGCTAGTAGTTGTGTTATTCAGCTAGCAATAATAGTGCTTGCTAACATTAATAAGTTAGCTAATATTTAGCTAGATTGAAAAGGACTAGAGTTACGCATAGTGGGTTGACATAAGTGGCTAGCTGGCTAGCTAACGTTAACGTGCTGGGTGTGTCTCACATAATACCAAAGACAGTACCGTATGAAGATAGGCAAACATTGATCCTCGATCACTCTTGTAGGTGATGTCATGGCGACGTTGGCTAGCTAAGCTCATACATAGAAACACATCATCGGGTCTAATGGTCGCCTCGCGCCGAACTGCACTCCTTCGATATAAATATGTTTTTGACAAAAATGAATGTGTCAGTTTGTCAGTTTCATGAGAGTGGAGTAATAACATATTCAACTACTTAAGACACTGGCTTGAATCTAGGTTGTGCCTTTAGATTAAAAAATTTTACTAAGGAAGGAATTTTTCACTTCTCTCATTGACTTCTCAAACCCCAAACCCAGGCCTGGTCTGTTTGGCAAGCTTTCCCGGAAGTCTTGTGATGTTGCAAAATCGTTTTTGACATTGGACCTGGACATCAGACTCCAGAGCCCTTTATTGCAAAATTGTGTCAATGAGGTGGTTGGTTTTCAATTGGCTAACACTTATCACATGGTTTGTGTAGGCTGAAAATGTGCAGGCTGAAATGTGTAAGCATTGGGATGCATTATATGGTTGTCATGCTCTATGAAATGTAAACATTTGTAACAAGCATGGTAACAAACATTCATTTTTACACCTCTGTAATTACAGACTGCAATTACCACCAGTTACATGTTTTTATTTCAGTTTAACTATATATTATTCAAATTAATTACAATACCTGTTGCAGTGCAATTACATATTACACTGTAATAAGGACCCCTTAAAATCAAGCATTACTACCCCAAGTTAGAATATATTTTGGTTGGCTCCTGTAATGCATATGAGGGTGGTATATATGGGTTATAAATGTGTTATGAAGTCTTAATGTAGGTAGCCTTCAGGTAAAGTATTACAAGTCTACTAACAGGCAGGGGTGTTGCAGGAAATACTTTCAAGTTTCACTTTTTATTAGATGTATGTATGGGATTCACATGGTATACACCGTCCAACTAAATGCTTACTTGCAGGTTCCTTGTCGACAATGTAACAATAAGAAATTATACAATATAAGAATATGAACATAAAGTAAATGGCTCAGTAGAATAAAATATTTGTTATAATACAGGAAGTTATACGGGGAGGGGGGAGGCTGGTAAAAAGTTGTGCATTGTATAGTGAATACTAGGGTGCCACTTGGGATGCCGTCTGGATCTCCTCAGCACAACTATACAGATGAGACACTTTTCTCACTCTACTGTGCCTGAGATTACAGTAAAGCCACTCATATGACTTCACCGTAAGGCTCAATCTCCTCAGTCCCTAAGAGAGGGGCTTCCCTGCTAGTGTGAATGGGCAATGATAGATTATACGTGCAAGTCTTCTTTTGAGCTATATGTAGTCCCCTTTTGAATGTATTGTTGTAAGGATTACTCAAGTCAGGCAAACAGAGTGGTCTGGTCACATGAACATAAGGGCGCATAAATATCCTATACATCCTACTAGCCTCGAGTGCCAGGCTTCACAGTTCCAGATGCAGAACACACACATGAAAATGGTTGCTGCTTGCTGCGTGAGACTAACAAGATACTGTAACTTGAAATATATACAAACTGAAATAAATAAATATATATGACACTGTTTTAATACTGCTAATTAATTTGGCAGACAATAATGTTGTATTTCACATTATAACCTCTCCGAATTCAATATACTGTATACAATTCACCAAGCCCTCTTCTGCCATGGCAGAATAAGAAGATGATAGAGAACACATTTGTCGCCATCTTGAGGCTTTCTCGACCTCTTACAGGGAAGTGCCAATTATACCGTTTTTACACTAATGAAAAACATGAATGTTATGCAACTTGAGACCGTCTCACACCAATATAGATTTAGTTGAGTACATAAATATCGCTATACTATACTGTGTATACCACTATATACAATAAAATAAGTAATTAAATGACTTTAGCCTAGTTTATAGCGTAACCAACGGAAGAACGCTTCGCAAAATGGCGAACCTGCGTCGAGTGAATCGTGGAGCTGCACGTCTGCGTACTTTTGCTACGCAACGCCATTTTGCGTAGCTACTTGAAGTTATTTCATGCATACGTACGTAGGGTATAAACTAGGCTTTGCGCCTTGATCACACCGATAGTATTATTGCGCAATTTGTATGCAGCATCATCTGGACATGTGTGCAACAAAAGTTCAACATTCACCTTCTGCTACCATTTCTGTCAAGCCGTATGCACATACAGTTTGAAGCATACGTTCGATAAATTCAACATATTGTAATACCTGCTCCCTGCTGTTTCATTACAATATGAACCACACAGAACGCTCTGAAACTGCCTCTGAAACTCAGCATTCCATTGGAAAATAATGTATTTCTGGTGTAGCAAATTGTAAAACTCTGTTGGTGTGATCGAAGCGTTTGTCCAAATTCTTCAGATTAATACCTACACACTAAAATAAAATATATATATAAAGACATGACTCAAAACACCTCAAAACAAGACATGGTATCAATAACAAAATACAACAAGCTTGTTGCTAGATATCTCACCTTTCAGAATCATAACACCCATCCTTTCTTCCTTCTTCTGACTCTGCGAAGGGTGAGCTTGTCAGCTAACCAGTCTGAGAACATTTCCCCCAGGAATACTCACACATGGGGAGAATTCACAGCAATGTCTACCTCTGGCTAGTCTGTAGTGTCTTCAAGGGCGATGCTCACTCTGGACTGTGATCAGAATTCAAGGATGCACAATTCAACTTCAATCTCACTTCCATTACTTATACAAGTATACTTACTGGTACCGATATCAAAAAACACAACCAATGAGCATTGAAGAGTAATCTGGGGCTTGTCTTACCTTTCTACCGGTGGCATAATTCACCCCCTCAGATTCCGCCTCCTCCACATCATCCCTGCTGCATGAGTCCTCAAGGTCTGAGGCCTCGCTGTCATATGAGGTAGGCACTGAGGACAATGGAGAGCATCTACTGATCCTCAAACAAATCCTACATTTTCAAGTAGTTTCAAACACTTGACCCTCCCAAGGTCTGTGCAGCGTCGATGCCATCTTGGAATCCAAACTTGTCTCGTCCTAAATCAGATATTTTGCCCACTTCACCGTCAACCAATCTCGTCAGCTCTGTGACCAGATTACTTATTTGAATGCACTGATGCTTCTTGGTCATTTTTGGCATGCGGCATATTTTCTAGACAAGCTTCATCAGGAAATCTAGTAGAAGCTCCCTGATTAAGCTGGAGAAATCGGATGTCACTTGTTCAACTGCTGTTCAATCTCAGCTTTGATGCTGCTCTGTTCAGCTTTCTTATTCAAAGATTGACAGGTCGTCATTTCTTTAAACAAGGCTGTCAATTCAAGGCTGTAGATTCCAGTTTTTCATTGCCTTTTGCTGTTTAGGTACCTTTATAGCATAGTATATTTTGTAGCGCTTCATTTGTGCCATAGCATTGCATCAACTTTCTATGCACAGACAACACCACCTGAAAGAGGTGTGTTACCTTCAGGCAGACATTGGCTACGCTCCACCCGTTCTTCACCCACACTCACAGAGCACTAGTCAACATGTTAGTCACGTCCTCAACTAGGATCCAGCCAGTTAATCCTTAAGAGTTGCACATGTGCGTCAATCTAAGAAATATAATTTTAAAAACCTCATCAGAATCTGTCAGTTTAAGCTAGAGATATATATATATTTTTTTGTTACACCGGTGTTTAGAAAACGTCTGTAGCGTCCGACCAGTTTGGCCTACAAACTATTATAACACTATGGAAAGGGGAGAATCTCCATTTTGTTGTACAAGTGTCACGGGACTCTTATGAAGTCGGTAACGATGATGTGCCAACTTCTGTCTGTAAGTGTCTGAACCGTTTGAGATACAAACTAATATAAGGGGTTAAATGTGTAAAAAAAATATATAGACTGCTCTAAAAAATAAAGGGAACACTAAAATAACACATCCTAGATCTGAATGAATGAAATATTCTTATTAAATACTTTTTTCTTTACATAGTTGAATGTGCTGACAACAAAATCACACAAAAATTATCAATGGAAATCAAATTTATCAACCCATGGAGGTCTGGATTTGGAGTCACACTCAAAATTTAAGTGGAAAACCACACTACAGGCTGATCCAACTTTGATGTAATGTCCTTAAAACAAGTCAAAATGAGGCTCAGTAGTGTGTGTGGCCTCCACGTGCCTCTATGACCTCCCTACAACGCCTGGGCATGCTCCTGATGAGGTGGCGGATGGTCTCTTGAGGGATCTCCTCCCAGACCTGGACTAAAGCATCCACCAACTCCTGGACTGTCTGTGGTGCAACGTGGCGTTGGTGGATGGAGCGAGACAGGATGTCCCAGATGTGCTCAATTGGATTCAGGTCTGGGGAACGGGCGGGCCAGTCCATAGCATCAATGCCTTCCTCTTGCAGGAACTGCTGACACACTCCAGCCACATGAGGTCTAGCATTGTCTTGCATTAGGAGGAACCCAGGGCCACCCGCACCAGCATATGGTCTCACAAGGGGTCTGAGGATCTCATCTCGGTACCTAATGGCAGTCAGGCTACCTCTGGCGAGCACATGGAGGGCTGTGCGGCCCCCCAAAGAAATGCCACCCCACACCATGACTGACCCACCGCCAAACCGGTCATGCTGGAGGATGTTGCAGGCAGCAGAACGTTCTCCACGGTGTCTCCAGACTCCAGTCACATGTGCTCAGTGTGAACCTGCTTTCATCTGTAAAGAGCACAGGGCGCCAGGTGCGAATTTGCCAATCTTGGTGTTCTCTGGAAAATGCCAAACGTCCTGCAGTGTTGGGCTGTAAGCACAACCCCCACCTGTGGACGTCGGGCCCTCATACCACCCTCATGGAGTCTGTTTCTGACCGTTTGAGCAGACACATGCACATTTGTGGCCTGCTGGAGGTCATTTTGCAGGGCTCTGGCAGTGCTCCTCCTGCTCCTCCTTGCACAAAGGCGGAGGTAGCGGTCCTGCTGCTGGGTTGTTGCCCTCCTACGGCCTCCTCCACGTCTCCTGATGTACTGGCCTGTCTCCTGGTAGTGCCTCCATGCTCTGGACACTACACTGACAGACACAGCAAACCTTCTTGCCACTGCTCGCATTGATGTGCCATCCTGGATGAGCTGTACTACCTGAGCCACTTGTGTGGGTTGTAGACTCCGTCTCATGCTACCACTAGAGTGAAAGCACCGCCAGCATTCAAAAGTGACCAAAACATCAGCCAGGAAGCATATGAACTGAGAAGTGGTCTCTGGTCACCACCTGCATTACCACTCCTTTATTGGGGGTGTCTTGCTAATTGCCTATAATTTCCACCTGTTGTCTATTCCATTTGCACAACAGCATGTGACATTTATTGTCAATCAGTGTTGCTTCCTAAGTGGACAGTTTGATTTCACAGAAGTGTGATTGACTTGGAGTTACATTGTGTTGTTTAAGTGTTCCCTTTATTTTTTTGAACAGTGTATATATTTCCTGATCTTTATTATATCTCCTAGACATAAGACACTTCAAAACCTTATTCCTTATGATTACCTTTTTTTTACCATTTATAAACATTTATAAACATGTTATTCAATGAGTTTCTATGGGTTATAATGGTAAAGGGCAAATTCTATATTTTATCAAATAAATAGAAGAAAAAAAATACCTAAAGGGGTCCTACAATTCCAAATCAAATAGCTAAATGATCCATGATCCATCTTAAAACAACACCATATGTTCTTGCACCGTTTAGGTTTCTCCTTAAGCAAAAAGTTAAGAAATTTGATTCTTGAAAATAAAGTTATTGGATTTGTTTTTAATTTAATGTGAATCTGGGACCAGGTATACAACAATCTCCAGTGTGGAATGTAGACTGGGAGAGCATGCCAGATTCAATCTTACTCAAAGATTGTCCCTCCTGACCAGGATGTTTGTCTCAGACATTGGGTACGGTGTTCTCTTTGAGAGGTTTGTCTCACACAGCTGTTCCACATGGAATTTCTTGGAAGACAACACTGCTTCTTGAATAGGTGATTGATTGCTTATGGTTGTAGCCAGGGGAAGAGTCCCCATGATTGTGCTTACCATCAGAGGTCAAAGCTTTGCAACCAGTTCATAATGTATATTAAAGGTCATTCAAAATTAAATCAAATTTTATTAGTCACATGCACCAAATACGACAGGTGTAGACCTTACAGTGAAATGCTTACTTACAGTGCAGTTTAAAAAATATGGATAAGAATAAGAGATAAAAGTAACAAGTAATTAAAAAGGCAACTATATATACAGGGGGTGCTGGTACAGAGTCAATGTGTGGAGGCACCGGTTAGTTGAGGTAGTATGTACATGTAGGTAGAGTGACTAAAGAGTAATTAAAGTGACTTATGCATAGATGACAACAGAGAGTGGCATTGATGTGGAGAGGGGAGGGGGGGGAATGTGAATAGTCTGGGTAGACATTTGACTAGATGTTCAGGAGTCTTATGGCTTGGGGATAGAAGCTGTTTAGAAGCCTCTTGGACCTAGACTTGCCGCTCCGGTACCGCTTGCCGTGTGGTAGCAGAGAGAACAATCTATGACTAGGGTGGCTGGAGTCTTTGACAATTTTTAGGGCCTTCCTCTGACACTGCCTGTTATAGAGGTCCTGGATGGCAGGAAGCTTGGCCCCAATGATGTACTGGGCGATTCGCACTACCCTTTGCCTTGCGGTCGGAGGCCGAGCAGTTGCCAAACCAGGCAGTGATGCAACCAGTCAGGATGCTCTCAATGGTGCAGCTGTAGATCCTTTTGAGAACCTGAGGACCCATGCCAAATATTTTCAGTCTCATGAGGGGGAATAGGTTTGGTCGTGCCCTCTTCACAACTGTCTTGGTGCATTTTGACCATGTTAGCTGGTTGGTGATGAGGACACCAAGGAACTTGAAGCTCTCAACCTGCTCCACTGCAGCCCCGTCAATGAGGCCGTGCTCGGTCCTCTTTTTCCTGTAGTCAATAATCATCTAATTTGTCTTAATCACGTTGAGGGAGAGGTTGTTGCCCTGGCACCACACGGCCAGGTCTCTGACCTCCTCCCTATAGGCTGTCTCGTTGTTGTCGGTGATCAGGCCTACCACTGTTGTGTCATCGGTAAATTTAATGACATTGCTGGAGTCGTGTATGGCCACTCAGTCATGAGTGAACAGGGAGTACAGGAGGGGGCTGAGCACGCACCCCTGAGGGGTCACTGTATTGAGGATCAGTGTGGAGGATGTGTTGTTACCTTACCTTTACCACCTGGGGGCAGCCCGTCAGGAAGTCCAGGATCCAGGCAGAGGGAGGTGTTTAGTCCCAGGGTCCTTAGCCTATTGATGAGCTTTGAGGGCACTATGATGTTGAACGCTGAGCTGTAGTCAATGAATAGCATTCTCACATAGGTGTTCCTTTTGTCCAGGTGGGAAAGGGCAGTGTGGTGTGCAATAGAGACTGCATCATCTGTGGATCTGTTGGGGCGGTATGCAAATTGGAGTGGGTCTAGAGTTTCTGGGATGATGGTGTTGATGTGAGCCATGACCAGCCTTTCAAAGCACTTCATGGCCACAAACGTGAGTTGGTAGTAATTTAGGCAGGTTACCTTAGAGTTCTTGGGCACAGGGGCTATGATGGTCTGCTTGAAACATGTTGGTATTACAGACTCAGACAGGGAGAGATTGAAAATGTCAGTGAAGACACTTGCTAGTTGGTCAGCGTATGCTCGCAGTACACATCCTGGTAATCTGTCTGGCGCTGTGGCCTTGTGAATGTTGACCTGTCTAAAGGTCTTACTCACATTGGCTGCGGAGAGCGTGATCACACAGTCTTCCGGGACAGCTGGTGCTCTCATGCATGTTTCAGTGTTATTTGCCTCGAAGCGAGCATAGAAGTAGTTTAACTCGTCCAGTAGGCTTCTGTCACTGGGCAGCTCTCGGCTGTGCTTCCCTTTTAAGTCTGTAAATGGTTTGCAGGCCCTGCCACATCCGCCAAGCATCAGAGCCGGTGTAGTACGACTCGATCTAAGTCCTGTATTGACGCTTTGCCTGTTTGATGGTTCGTCGGAGGGCATAGCTGGATTTCTTATAAGCTTCCAGGTTAGAGTCCCGCTCCTTGAAAGCGGAAGCTGTAGTCTTTAACTCAGTGCGGATGCTGCCTGTAATCCATGGTTTCTGGTTGGGGTATGTACATACGGTCACTGTGGGGACGACATCATCGATGCACTTATTGATGAATCCAATGACAGATGTGGCGTACTCCTCAATGCTATCGGAGGAATCCTGGAACATATTCCAGTCTGTGCTAGCAAAATAGTCCTGTAGCTTAGCATCTGCTTCATCTGACAACTTTTTAAAATCGATCTAGGTCACTGGTGCTTCCTGCTATAATTTTTGCATGTAAGCAGGAATCAAAGAATAGAATTATGGTCAGATTTACCAAATGGAGGGCGAGGGAGAGCTTTGTATGCATCTCGGTGTGTGGAGTATAGGTTGTCCAGAGTTATTTTCCCTCTGGTTGCACATTTAACATGTTGATAGAAATTAGGTAAAACTGATTTAAGTTTCCCTGCATTAAAGTCCCCGGATACTAGAAGCGCCGCCTCTGGGTGAGCATTTTCTTGTTTGCTTATGGCGGAATACAAGCTCAATCAACGCTATCTTAGTGCCAGCCTCTGACTGTGGTTGTAAAACAGCTACAAAGAATATAGATGAAAACTCTCTCCATAGGTAATGTGGTCTGCAGCTTGTCATGAGAAACTCTACCTCAGCTGAGCAGTAGCTCGAGACTTCCTTAGATATTGTGCACCAGCTGTTGTTTACAAAAATACATAGACCACCGCCCCTCGTCTTACCAGACTCCGCTGTTCTATCCTGCAGGTACATCGTATAACCAGCCAGCTGTATGTTGATATTGACTCCGTGAAGCATAGGTTTTAATGTTCCGTTAGTAGTTTAATCTTCTCAATAACTCGTCCACTTCATTGCCCAAAGATTGCATGTTTGTGAGCAGAATTGAGGGGAGTGGGGGTTTATTCGATCGCCTCCTACTCCTCAGAAGGCAGCCCGCCCTCGGGCCTCTCTTTCTCCACAAGATCACTGGGGTCTGGGCCTGTTCCCGAAGGAGCCGTATATCCTCCACCTCGTCAGATTCGTGAAAGAAAAAGGATTTCTGCTTTTTCATCAGGACTGAGTAATGGCAGTCCTGATGTCTTGAAGTTATTTTCGGTCATAAGAGACGGTAGCGGCAACATTATGTACAAAAATAGTTTAAAAAATAAGTTAAACCCAGATAAATGAACAAAAAAAACTATTGGTTAGGGGCACGTAAAACATCTGCCTTCTGCTCCGGCGCCATTTTAGAGTTTCATGGGAGCATCTTCCGGGCCAGTTTGCCCACTACCTCCTCCTGTAGGCAATTAGTAGGGCTTGGGTTCTCATTCCCTCTGCCGCTGGAGGGTCTCTTGCTTCTTGTGGCCAGGAATTAACTCACTTTGTTCAATACAACCTTAAACAGGTAACTCCTCCACTGCCATCTTGTGCACAACCACGTCGTCGTCGCTGAAACATGACGTCGGCAGATAAATGGCATAACAAATGGGCCTCAGGAACTTGTCACTTTATCTCTGTGCATTCAAATTGCCACCAATAAAATGCATGTTGTGTTTGTTGTCCAAAGCTTATGCCTGCCCATACCCCCACCTTGGGGCACTGTTCACAATATTGACATCAGCAAACGTCTCGCCCACAATGACGCCATACACGTACTCTGCAGTTGAGGCCAGTTGGACATACAGCCAAATTCTCTAAAAAACGACATTGGAGGCAGCTTGTAGTAGAGAAATTAACAATGAATTATCTGGCAATAGCTTTGGTGGACATTCCTTTGCAAAGGAGAAATGCTCGCTAACAGGGATGTAAAACTTAATTCTGTGTAAAAAAAAACAACTAAGAAATAAGCATTTTGTGCACATGGGACATTATTTCAGCTCATTAAACATGGGACTAACATTACACGCTGCGTTTAGATTTTTGTTCAGTGTTCTGATGCAAGGTGATTTGTTGATCAGTCATTCAGCAGTCTCCTGCACTGTCAGCTGTGTCAAACAAGCCCAATGTCAGAAGAGGTTAGAACTTACGCAGGTTAGGAGAATCAGCTTTAGGGTTAGCAAAGATTCTCAGGCGAGACTCAAACATGCAACAATTGATGTCACAGACATTTGCTGCATCCCTTCTAGCCATGATCCATCACCCCCAACTGACCCTGTGGTTACTCATAATTCAGTCCCCCACAAAATTTGAACAGTCAATGAAGACACCCATGATGGCACTGTCAAATTAATAATGAGCTGACAATTAAAGTTTCCCAAAAAAAGTTTAATAACTTGAATACAAAATTGTTGCCAGTATTTTACTAGGACATAAGGCCTATGCAATTCACACAGCTGAAAAACTTTACCCCCCCCCCCCAAAAAAGACACTCCCCTTGCCACCAAAGTAGTCTTGATGGTTTTCAGCACAAGAAAAGACCTCTGAATTATGAAATGTATTTTTGCAATTACGATATATAATAAATTGGTACATTATTATTAGAGTGTCATCATGAATTTGTGGGATGGGTACTGGTTGCATACTCATCTACTGGCTTAAATTGAAAAACTGCAGAGAATTGTTGCAATTTAGAGGTTCCACTATAGGGCCATGTGATAATTCACATTTATACAGCACTTAAATCTCCCATCTGAAGTCAGATAAAAAAAAACTGATGAAAGGGTATGTTCAGGATATACCATGAATATACTAAAAGTACTGTTAATTACTATAGTTGAAGCATTAGAAAAGACAAGCACGCATTGCATTTCCATCCGCCCTCTAATAAAATGGAACAGTGGATTATTCAGAAAAACAGCAGTTATTAGGAAGATGTTATTAAATCATAGTTTATTAAAATGGGCAGGTCAAAACAAAGAGTTGATCTCCATTACAAACAAAGATTTAGAAACTCCAGCATTCTTAGTGCCGTACCTTTCACAGAAAACGGCATTTATGCTTTAAACAGGTAGAGGGGGATGTTTGGTAGGAGAGTCCAGTTTACCATATTAAAAACACTAGTGGGTTTTACAGCCAAGAAATAAAAAATAAAAAACATTCAAGCCCATCCAATATATTCACAGACGAAGATGAGGGGCTATTCAATACCTGTTTCAAAATGACAGTGAGTCAAGTGCACAGTCAGTCCTCTCATTCTTATCCAACATTTGGAGTCAGGTTAAGGAGGAGTGTGTGTGTGTAGGCGGGGAGGGGAGTGTGTGTTACGTGCTCTTCATCATCTTCCTCTTCTTCAACATCCTCTCTCGCCAGTCATCAGGTAAAGCCTCAAAGTTGGCATTCTTTCCAGCTTTGCCCCTGCAATCCAACAGATAAATCTATTTCTTACTGCCTTTCACCAAAAACGTGTGCATTACAAGTTAAAATATAAAAACCTAATGCATGTCTCCCAACACAATCATAGTGTGCAATCACAGTAATTCAGCTCAGGTTTGTTAAAGTCCTCATCATTGAGAGGCATGTCAAGAAAAACAGCAGGTACACTAAGGAACAGTAACCACTGCTGGACTAGATCAAACAGACTTCTATTTTTTTATTTTTTATCAGAAGCTGTATGCATCAAGTGTCTCAGAGTAGGAGTGCTGATGTAGAATCAGCCTTTTAGATCAATATGAATAAGATACATGGACACGCCTACTGTGCGATTCTTAATAAGGCCCAAGAAATGTACAACTTATAAAAAAATGGGGGGGGGGGGTCTTACGTGAGTAACTGCTGCTGTTTCCACTCCTCAATGCTCCTCTTGTTGAGCTGGTCCCTGTCCTCGTCGCTAGAACTAGCCTGCTCCTCCTCGTCCAGCTCTTTCTGGATGCTCTGCCACTTCTTCACCAGGGACGGCATCTTCGTCTTGCTCTTCTTCGACTGGACACAGCAACCAGGGGAATAACGGAGAGAGTGGGGGATTGTCATTTAATGCCATCATTGATTTGATTCTACTAGGAGACGCTTCAATATATATATATATATATTTTTTTTATACATCAAATTAGACTGATCTTTTACAACCCTTTCTCCTCAATGCATAGAACAGATGAAAAGTTAGTCACATGTGCCAAATACATCAGGTGTAGAATTGTACAGTGAAATTCTTACTTACAAGCCCTTAACCAACAATGCAGTTTAGTTTATTTAGTAAATATTTTCTTAAGTAAAAAATAAAATGAGACAGGGGGTACCAGTACCAAGTCAATGTGTGGGGTACATGTTTAGTCGAGGTAATTTGTACATGTAGGTAGGGGTAAAGTGACTATGCATAGATAATAAACAACGAGTAGCAGCAGTGTAAAAACGAAGAGAGGGGGGGGGGTTTAGAAGCTGTTAAGGAGCCTTTTGGACCTAGACTTGGCGCTCCAGTAACGCTTGCCGTGCAATAGCAGAGAGAACAGTCCGACTTGGGTGACTGGAGTTTGACAATTTTTTGGGCCTTCCTCTGACCCGCCAAGTATATAGGTCCTGGATGGCAAGAAGCTTGGCCCCAGTAATGTACTGGGCCATACGCACTACCCTCTGTAGCGCCCTACGGTCGGATGCTGAGCAGTTGCCAAACCAAGTGGTGATGTAACCGTTCAGGATGCTCTCGATGGTGCAGCTGTAGAACTTTTTGGTTATCTGGGGACCCCAAATCTTTTCAGTCTCCTTAGGGGGAAAAGGCATTGTTGTGCCCTCGTCACAACTTTCTTGGTGTGTTTGGACCATGATAGTTCGTTGGTGGACACCAGGGAACTTGAAGCTCTCAACCTGCGCCACTAGAGCCCCATCGATGTGAATTGGGGTGTGTTCTGCCCTCCTTTTCCTGTAGTGCACAATCTCCTTTGTCTTGCTCACGTTGGAGAGGTTGTGGTCCTGGCACCACACTGCCAGGTCTCTGACATCCTCCATAGGCTGTCTCATCATGCTCGGTGATCAGGCCTACCACCGTTGTCGTCAGCAAACGTAATGAAGGTGTGGAGTCCTGCTTGGCCACGCATGTGGGTGGACAGGGAGTACAGGAGGGGCCCCTGTGTTGAGGATCAGCGTGGCAGATGTGTTGTTGCCTGCCCTAACCACCTGGGGGTGGCCCATCAGGAAGTCCAGGATCCAGTTGCAGAGGGAGGTGTTTTGTCCTTCGCATAGTGATGAGCTTTGTGGGCACTACGGCGTTGAATGCTGAGCTGTAGTCAATGAATACTTTTGTCCAAGTGGGAAATGGCAGTGTGGAGTGCGATTGAGATCGCATCATCTGTGGATCGGTTGGGGCGGTATGCTAATTGGAGTGGGTCTAGGGTTTCCGGGATGATGGTGTTGATGTGAACCATGACCAGCCTTTCTAAGCACTTCATGGCTACCGACATGAGTGCTACGGGGCAGTAGTCATTTAGGCAGGTTACTGTCGCTTTCTTGGGCACAGGGACTATGGTGTTCTGCTTGAAACATGTAGGTATTACAGACGCAGACAGGGAGAGGTTGAAAATGTCAGTGAAGACACTTGCCATTTGGTCCGTGCATGCTCCGAGAACACGTCCTAGTAATCCATCTGGCCCTGCGGCCTTGTGAATGTCGACCTGCTTAAAAAAGTCTTGCTCACATGGGCTACGGAGAGCGTGATCACAGTCGTCCGAAACAGCTGGTGCTCTCATGCACGCTTCGGTGTTGCTTGCCTCGAAGCGAGCATAAAAAGGCATTTAGCTCGCCTGGTAGCTCACGTTACTGGGCAGCTCGCGGTTGGGCTTTATTGTATATAGGGGTGTGACGTTTAAACTAATTTGGGATCAATAACGTCTAAAATAAAAACCCTAACTGAACCCCCCCCCCCTTTTTGTACAACGTCGCAGTGAAGTTATCACAACTACAATTAATAGATCCTGAGCATCATAAAAATACAAATTAACTGATTGAGAGCTTGCAGAGAACAACAGTCAAGCTCTCAAAGACCATACGTGGCGTTGACAGATTGTTGGCCATCCATTAACATGCTGTTATTGAAATGAGCCATCACATTTATGAGAAGTGGGATATGAAGTACGTACTAAAAAAATGGAGGAGAGGCACAGGAGAATCTAAAATGGCATTAATACCATCGTTGCTGAGTGGGTGAAGGACAGCAGTTAGGTGAGCACCATAAGGTAGGGTTTCCACAAGTTACCACAGCCATAAAATCAAAATTGCCTACATTGTAAAAATGTATGAAAACAGGAAATTGTAGAAGTAGGTGGGCTTTATGACTTTGTGGCTGTGGTTACTCGTGACGACCAGTAGGTAGGTAGCCAGGACTGCAGTAGATTGAACTGCATTGTCCCCTAGCGGTTAGACGCAGAACCATATCTGGATTGTGAATTCACATCATGACGATTCTTTTTAAAATGGTTAAAATGTCAAGCATTTTTTGTCACATTACTAATTGGATATGAAAATCAAAGACACACACCTTATCCTTCTTTAGTTTCTTGGTCTTGTCCGTTAGCAATGTTTTAAACCCTGTGGGGTCCAGGGCAGAGGGGGCCTGAGCGGGGGGTAGCGGGGGGCGGGTAGGGGGAGGTGGGAGAGGTGGGGCCACGGTTTCAGAAGGCAGTGGCGGTGTAGCTACCGCAGACTCACCCCAGTAGGCAGCTCCTGACATCACAGGACAGAACACAAAAGTCAACTATTTGATACAAGCCCTACACAGTTTAATTGCAAACCATGTGATCTCTAAACAACACACACCTATACTGTGAGACACTAGTGACCTTACATCTCCCATCAGAAAAATACTTCAATCACAGTAATTCAGTACAGGTCTGTGAAAGTTCTCATCATTGAGTCCTGCTACTTCAAGAGTAATGTTAACATGAAATCCAGCAGGCTGACGACGTCATTGCTTTTTACCTGCTGTGGCGATGGTCTGTGTGTAGAGGATGGCGCTGCTGCCAATGGTTACAGCCTTGGTCAGCTGACCTGATCCTGAAGCCTTGCGTTTCTGACTCTTACCCAGCGAGGCTGTAGACTCCACAACCTGAGGACAGAAAATACTGAAACAGATTAGCTTACAGTAAAAGCCCATCTTATGCTAATGTACATCTCCGATCAGATTTTTGGGGGGTTGCAATCACATTCATTCAGTACCGGTCTGTGAAAGATATCATTTAGAGTTAAGTTAACAAAAACCAGCAGGCCCACTGACTGGCACTTGGCAACTGCTGGACTAGGCTATCATCTAAAAAGTGTTCTTAGTCTAGTCACAAGACTACTAGATGACATTTGAGGTCTGGATTAGTAGAACGGTCACATACCTTCACGCCAACAACACCAACAACACCCGGGGGGAGTGGAGGCTCTGTTCCAGGTGCTGGAGGCTCACTGTCATCATCCTCCATCTCTACCTCCTCTATCTCTCCATCATCCTCCAGGGGAGGAGGGGGGAGAGGGGGAGGTGACTCTGGGGGTGGAGGGGGAGGCGGGGGGGAGTCGGCAGGGGGAGGGGGCTGGTCAGGGGGAAGTGGGGGCTGAGGCACAGACCAATAGGAGGGAAGGCCAGGCTGAGGGGGGACAATGGGTGTGAAGACTGAAGCTCCTGCAATATGATAGAACATGTATAAAAGCTGGGGTTAGTTGTGTACCCTTTCTTTGTCAGAGGGGAGGAGTAAGGTTAACCAAATATTGACAAGTTAGTAATATATGACAGTGGCAGGTTCCATAGCTCAAGACTTGCTAGTTAGCTGCTGAAAGCCAAATGTGCTAAGCTGTCCATCTCCCTTCAGATTTTTTTTTGCAATCACAGTCATTCAGTACAGGTCTGTGAAAGTTAATCGAGAGTCATGCAACTAGCGTGGTTCAAGGCCAAGAGATTCATCTGGACCTGTAGATACAGTGGCTGTTATGGGCCGTTAAGAGGACAGTGAAGGGTCTTGGGGACTGACCTGCGACTGCGAGCCCACCAGTGGGTACGGGCGGAGGTTTGGGGTCCCCATGTATGGATGTCTTGGTATTTTCTACTTCTTCCACATCTTCCTCTGCTGGGAAGTCCCACTGGGAGGCACTGGTGCGGTCATTGGTATAGAAATACCTCCTCTGCTCTCTAGAAGGAGGGAGAACAGAGATACAAGACAGTCTCAACAGCTGTCCTCATAACTGGCTGAGTCGCTGTATACTGGGGGGGTGGGGGGGGTGTAGGGAGATGGGACTGCCATAGAGGGGGAATGTTGGGCTGGACAGCCAGGTAAGCCATCCAGGAGAAGGGCCGGATTGGATTGATGGGGAACCCACCTTAACGCTCTCAAAACCAAATTAACAAACCAAAACAAACAGCTTGGGTCCTGTGAAGTCGATCAAAGCAGGGTTCAGATGTTCACATAATGTTTGTCATGACAACATACACAAACAACCTTTTGCCCCCCCCAAACATATATGGCAGAGATATAGGCATCTTCATCATCAACTCAACAACCAAATGCAAAGAAACTAAACACTTTATACATATCTATCAATTTTCAGTCAATCAAGGAATAAAAACAGGAAACATATGAAATAGAGTTGGTCTGACCTGCTGGGTCCTCGTCAACGCTCCGTCTTCGCTTTAACTGAAACGGTTTGTGACACTCCTCGTTTCCGGGGGGGTCACTCTGTCGCCCAGCAATGCATTCTGGGGCTGTAGTCCTGTAAAGTGCAAAGCTCTCGCGCACAACCACCTTCCTAGCTACCGTACCCCTGTTCCACTAAGTGGACCCCCAAAGCAGTCTACAGAGCTCCCCCCCAAAATACAAGATCCAGAGTCTGGGCTATGGTTGGACAGGACAGGTTGTCCTATCTCTGGTGGTAGTGTTGGGGGATCAGGCTGGTCCCTTATCACAACTGGCAGTGCAGAGTACCAGCATTGCATCACAGAAACCTTGACTGTCTCCATTTCATGTAATCCACAGATTGGTTAGGATCTCCCCCATATCAGGTTAAAAAGGTGGCGACCCCAGCTCTGAGGGGGTCATTGTCACAGGGGTTGGGGAGGGTGATTAAAGATGTTAAAAGGTAAGGAGCGCGTACCTGTCCCAGTGGCATGACCAGCCTTTAGGGGCGGCGTTAAGTTCGTAATGTTTTATGTGCTCGGCGGCTTCCTGCAGCCTGCGGCGGAGATAGATCCCGTTCAGAGCCCCCTCCCGCCAGTCAGCGATCCGTGTCTGACAGAAAGGAAGGGAAAAGAGAGGGGGAGAGAAACAATGACTGTTAGGCATACACCTTGTTTTCTAAAATGAGGATGGTGATCAAAATAATAAAACATTTAAAAAACATCTCCCATCAGAACAATAACCTGCAATCAGTCATTCAGTAGAGGTCTGTGAAAGTTCCCATCATTGAGTCATGCAGCTAGCCACCCGAGCCACTGCTTGTTCACCCCGCTATCATCCAGAAGGCGAGGTCAGTACAGGTGCATCAAAGCTGGGACCGAGAGACTGAAAAACAGCTTCTATCTCAAGGCCATCAGACTGTTAAACAGCCACCACTAACATTGAGTGGCTGCTGCCAACACACTGACACTGACTCAACTCCAGCCACTTTAATAATGGGAATTGATGGGAAATGTAAATATATCACTAGCCACTTTAAACAATGCTACCTTATATAATGTTACTTACCCTACATTATTCATCTCATATGCATACGTAGATACTGTACTCTATATCATCGACTGCATCCTTATGTAATACATGTATCACTAGCCACTTTAACTATGCCACTTTGTTTACATACTCATCTCATATGTATATACTGTACTCGATACCATCTACTGCATCTTGCCTATGCTGCTCTGTACCATCACTCATTCTTATATCCTTATGTACATATTCTTTATCCCCTTACACTGTGTATAAGACAGTAGTTTTGGAATTGTTAGTTAGATTACTTGTTGGTTATTACTGCATTGTCGGAACTAGAAGCACAAGCATTTCGCTACACTCGCATTAACATCTGCTAACCATGTGTATGTGACAAATAAATTTGATTTGATTTTAATGTAGTTTTAAGGCCAAGAAAATATAATCTGGACCTGAAGATATAGGCTGTCATTGTAGGAAAACTATGACAGACTATGGTTCTCCTACCTCAGTCTGTAACAGAAGAAGCTGAAAGTTGGAGATAGTTTTCTTGTTGATCCCCAAAAACTCCATCTTGCTGGTTAAGGTGTTGGCAAGTTCGCCGATCTGAAACTGAACATTCAAAACATTTGATTAATTAGTTAGCCACCAGTTATTTTAAAAATCACTCATGACTAGGCACAGTTCTCATGCCAAGGCCCTACTACGAAGAGTTAAATTGGTGCGAGAGTTGATAAAAAGTTTCAGTACCTTGAGCTCTGGAGTTTCAACTTCCTCCTTTGGTGGCACATTAGGAACCATTTTGTCACCAGTTTCCTGGTCTTCCTCTTCCCCGGCCTTCTCTGGGACTTTGGAATGTGCTGCAAAACATGCATAAGAGGACTTGTATTAAGGCTAACCCTACATGTGTATGACAGAGTTGGTCTGGGCAGCATATCAGATCTTAAGGCCTCAGGACTCAACATTAACGCTGTCCGCTTGCAAGGGGCAAGTAAAAATATATATTTATAACAACTTTTTTTAATTTTTTTTATAGAAATAAGCAGATTACAGATCCGTTGCCTGAATGGACAAGTAAAAAAGATCATACAAAAGTCATAATATCAAAAACAATTAGGCTACTCCGATCAACATTGGATTTAGATCAAAGTGTCCTCCGGATGCGATGTTTTGCTCTCTGCCCAACCAATCTCTGCAGAGCGTTGGACTATAATAATTGTAGGCCTGCATTGACAGGCATGAGTCTTTCTTTTGAGATCAAAGCGAGCCGTGTTTGCACATTTGTTGATAATTGCTAGTGAGTTACTTGCCCAGTTTAGCCCATTTTGGTTCAGCAATAAAACCAATGCTGCATACTCCAGTTGTAAAACACTCTATTGGCCATGTAATTCTGAGAAACTAACTCCTATGCTGTCAAGAACTCCTCTGAACAATGAATTAGCTACCTCACCAATCTTAGCCATTTTATTCCAGGTTCACTGAACGAGTTAATTATTTTATCAAGACATACTGTAAGTAGTTGGATGTAATTGTAATGTGTCAGGCTTTTGAGCCAGTCTCACTTGAACATACCACATTGTAAAAAGAGTAAAAATAAATCGGTGCTGGTGTTTGAGCAGGGTTTGATGAAAAGCCTGCACACCCAGTAGCTTTCCAGATGGAGGGTTGATGGACCACATGTGTTTTATATAGTAGCCCACCAGTACAGTATTTTACTTTGTTGGGGGGTTAAGTGCCTTGCTCAAGGCCACAAAGGCAGGAGATGTAATACATGACATCAGATCAGCAGCCTTCCATTGTCAATACCAGTAATAATGTTATTTTGTGAAGTGGTTCCTTGCAACATACAACAATTTTCAGTTACCTTTTTGGACCATGGTTTTACAGACCAAGTGACTTGAGCTTAAGTCCTACTTGTTCAAAAGACTAGTGGGTAAAAAAGTGAATGTCCAACCCTGGTCCTAGAGAAGAGTTTACATCCCAGGATGAACCACATCAGAACAATATAATAATGTAATCTGCCCAGAGTTTGTGTATCTGGACTGGATCGCATCCTAACGGTTCTCCAGACACTCACCTGTGTCTGGGTCTTCCCGTGTATCTGAGTCCCTGCTGTTTGAATCGGGGCTGGCTGCTCTGAGGAAGGCCGTCTTCCACATGGCCTTTTTCGGAAGCAGGCTACGAAGCCCGGCGGCGGCCTCCTGACTGGCCTCAGAACAGGGGCTGGAGCCCCCCACACTGCAATCGCCCTCTTCCAACGCCCGCAGCTCAGCCTAGGGGGCAGAGGGACAAAAAGAGGAAAGACACTCATGTTGGATTCGTTGTTAAGGATAACTCCCAACCGTACACACTAGTTCTAAACGTGTTGAATTGTCAACATTTGTGACCTTTTCAAAAGAGTTACAATATATAAACTCCCTTGAAAGAGATGTACATGCAACATCCCTGGTTAAATAAAGGATGAAATTAATATAAGCTCACCTTTTTCCTGTCCAGAGCCAGCTCCAGCTCCATGGTGTCCTCTTCTGTCTCCTCTGCATCAGAGTCCTCCTCAGACTGGTTCCTGCTGCATTGGTCTCTCAGCGGGTGTGTGGGGGTGTCTGGCTCATTCAGTGGAGGAGCAGGGGACCCTGGGAGGCTATCCTCCAAGCTGTTCTCCCTCTCCTCCAGCCCCCCCACCAGCCTTTTCCTCCACTTCTCCTCCGCTTCTTTCACCTCAGCAGGGATGAGGGGACCGAGGAGGGAGGCAGCCACACCATGACGCTCCTCTTCCTCACTGGTAAGGGCCACCACACTCTCCATCACTTCCTGTCAAAGAGACACTCAAAGTAAGACATACACAGACACACTTTTGCCAACAAATGGGCAGTCAAGTACTTTTTGGGGATTCACACTGAATCACTGAGCACAAAAGTAGTCAAATAACTCACCTTTTTTGTCTTGGATGTTAGGGAACTAACAGCAGTGGAGTGTTGTTCAGCATAGCAACCTGCACTCTGTGTAGCTCCATTGCCATTGACTGTTGAGCTACAGGGGATGAAATAGAAAACAGATAAAAACTAAGAACAAAACCCATTTCAGAGTCATGCTGTAGCATACAAATCCACTTGTATGACTAACATTCGATATTATGTTGTACCATCCACTAACACCCCACCTGTCTGTGTACTGCTGCAGGCTCTGCACCTGGTGGGCTAGTTAGTAGAGGTCGCCATTTAAAAAATAAAAATAAAAATTTTAAGTTTCATAACAAATCGATAAATCTGCCTTTTTGGACGCCGATAACAGTGCAATCCACGAGGAGACTGCGTAGCAGGCTGACCACCTGTTATGCGAGTGCAGCATCAAAAGGACCTTGTGGCTGCAAGGAGCCAAGGTAAGTTGCTAGCTAGCATTAAACCTATCTTAAAAAATAAATTTAAAAAAATAGCACAATAGTTGCAATAATGTACCTAACCATAAACATCAATGTCTTTCTTAAAATCAATACACAAGTATATATTTTTTAAACCTGCATATGTAGTTAAAAGAAATTCATGATAGCAGACAATATTAACTAGGGAAATTGTGTAACTTCTCTTGCGTTCAGTGCAAGCAGAGTCCGTGTATATGCAGCAGTTTGGGCCGCCTGGCTTGTTGAACTGTTGAAAGGCCATTTATTCCTAACAAAAGACCGTAATTAATTTGTCAGAATTTTACAAAATTATGACATTACATTGAAGGTTATGCAATGTAACAGTAACATTTAGACTTAGGGATGCCACCCGTTAGATAAAATACCGAACAGTTCCGTATTTCAGTGAAAGAATAAACATTTTGTTTTCGAAATTATAGTTTCTGGATTTGACCATATTAATGACCAAAGGCTCATATTTCTGTGTGTTTATTATATTATAATTAAGTATATGATTTGATAGGGCAGTCTGAGCGGTGGTAGGCAGCAGCAGGCTCGTAAGCATTCATTCAAACAGCAGCTCTAAGCAATGCACAGCGCTGTTAATGACTTCAAGCCTATCAACTCCCGAGATTTGGCTGGCAATACTGTGCCTATAAGAACATCCAATAGTCAAAGGTATATGAAATACAAATGGTAAAGAGAGAAATAATCCTAGAATACCTACAACTTCTTAACTGGGAATATTGAAGATGTTAAAAGGAACCACCAGCTTTCATATGTTCTCATGTTCTGAGCAAGGAACTTAAACGCTAGCTTTTTTAAAATTTTTACATGGCACATATTGCACTTTAACTTTCTCCTCCAACATTGTGTTTTTGCATTATTTAAACCAAATTGAACATTTTTCATTATTTATTTGAGACTAAATATGTTATTTATGTATTATATTAAGTTAAGTGTTCCTTGTTCATTCAGTATTGTTGTAAATGTCATTTATTGCAAAAATAATAAATAGGCGGATTAATCGGTATCGGCTTTTTTGGTCCTCCAATAAATCGTATCGGCGTTGAAAAATCATGAAATCGGTCAACCTCTACCAGGTAGTAATTAACATCTCACCTGTCTGTGTACTGCTGCAGGCCCTGTACTTGGTGGGCCAGGTAATAAGGCAGCTGCCAGGCCACTTCGTTGGTCTGAGTGTTCCAGTAGTAGTAACAACCTGTGTTGTCATCCCACACCTCCTGCCAGTCCCCCATCTCCAATCCTCCCACTGGTGGACAGGAAACAAATAAGGAAGGAACTCTAGATCAGCAGAACCGCACACTTGACATGTCATAAACAATGGCCAACTGAACTTCTCAGGTAAGTTCTACACAAATGTATGGAATACAATAAAACCGGTCACCTCCAGCGAGTGAAGTATGGGTATCGTACTGGAAGTCCGCCCCAGTACTCTCAGGCTCTGTCCCCATCTCAGAGGCATGTTGCTGGGCTTTGGGTTCTGGACGTGGTGGGGTGGGGGCTAGGGCCGACGGATCCCCTGTGGGCTCCTCTGAGCCCGGCTGTGTAGTGATTGCATCAATTTCCTATTGGGGGGGGGGGGGGGGGGGCACAGTTAAATGGGTTTATGAAAAGGATAACACTTGCCTAATGACATTAACAAATCAGGGAAATAAAGGCCAACACGTGGCGATCACTTGTATAGCGTCTGATTCGCACCTGAATCAGTAGACTAATCCATTGCGGAGGCTGCGGGGATGGCACATCACTCTAGACAGGCATCAGCAACGTAAGGCACGCGCGTGCCGCGAGGGAATTTGCCTTGGCATGCCAAGCAAGTTGATAAAAAAGGACAAAACGTGAAATTGCATTGTTTTCCATAAATGGCTACTGCCTTGGACCAGACACCATTTGAGAGAATATTCCTTAGGCTTACGGTATGTGTGAAGATAACATGTCTTAGGTATAATTTTAAAATGTTGAGTCAACTCATGCGCATTAAATTGTTTCATAACTTCATTGTGTGAATTGTATCATTCACTGTTACCTATATCACCAGTAGTACATTTACAGTTAATTCCCATAAATGAGTTTAAACAGATTAGAAATTATGTTACTCAATTTAATACATTATCGTCCTTTACCATTCTCATTGTCGGAGTGGACAAGTTGTTTGCAGAGCTCACGTGTGAGAAACAAGTTTCAGTTTAATTTAAAATGGTCAATGTAGTTATTGTATTGTTTGGAGCACTCCTGTCAATGTTGAGTAAGGAACCGTAGGCCTAGGCTAAACGGCCTGCGCACAAATGTATACATTTGCCCATTTGGGGATGTCTGATAGTATTTCTGATTGCCTTAACTCACAACCACTAATGACCCGTGGAGCTTCTCAAAGTAATCTCTTCACCTCAAAACAGCAAGTAAACTAAGTGCTTTTACATCCATTGAGAACAATAGTCTTTCCAGCGCTCTCCCTTTCGATAGCCACTGAACCTCGGTGTGAAATGGAAAAATATCATGCTCTGATCAGGTGGAAACGTAATTATTACTGAACAAAAATATAAAATGCAACATACAATTTCAATGAGTTACAGTTCATAGGGAAACCAATCAATTTAAATAAATTCATTAGGCCCTGATCTATGGATTTCACATCACTGGGCATGGGTGGACATGGGCCCACCCACTCGGGAGCCAGGTCCACCCACTGGGGAGCTAGGCACAGTCAATGAGAATTAGTTTTTCCCTGACCAAAGGGCTTTATTACAGACAGAAATACTCCTCAATTTCATCAGCTGTCTGGGTCGCAGACGATCCCGCAGGCGAAGAAGACGGATGCGGATGTCCTGGGCTGGCGTGGTTATGGTATTTTTCCCATCCAAAAGACAGCACCAATGTCCCCAATCACCACCCTGGGGGCTTTGGGATACTATTTTAGACCAGAGGAAAGAGCACCTCCTACTGGCCCTCCAACACCATTTCCAGCAGCATCTGGTCTCCCATCTACAGACAGACCAGGACCAACCCTGCCTAGCTTCAGAAGCAAGCCAGCAGTGGGATGCAGGGTGGTATACTCCTGGCTAAGAGAAATTAACATAAAATTTGCCAACAGCTGTAGTAGACATTCCTGCAGTCAGCATGCCAATTGCACACTCCGTCAAAACACCTGTGACATTGCGTTGAGTGGTAAAACTTCACATTTTAGAGTTGCCTTGTTGTCCCCAGTACAAGGTGCAACTGTTTAATGATCATGCTGTTTAATCAACTCCTTGATATGCCACATCTGTCAGGTGGATTAATTATCTTGGCAAAGGAGATATGCCTCATTAACAGATATGTAAAAAGATGTG
The DNA here is from genome assembly GCF_002021735.2 of Oncorhynchus kisutch. NCBI lineage: Eukaryota > Metazoa > Chordata > Actinopteri > Salmoniformes > Salmonidae > Oncorhynchus > Oncorhynchus kisutch. Next base: position 15,247,668 of record NC_034183.2, on the reverse strand, counting down.
CGCACAAAATTTGAGAGAAATTAGCTTTGTGCGTATAGAACATTTAATTTCAGCTCATGAAACCAATACTTAACATGTTGCGTTTATATTTTTGATATAGAGTACTAGTCAAAAGTTTGAACACCTACTCATTCCAGGGTTTTTCTTTATTTTTACTACATTGTAGATAAACAGTGTAGACATCAAAACTATGAAATAACACATATGGTGTAGAAACCAAGTGTTACATCAAAATATATTTGATGAGATTCTTCAAAGTAACCACCCTTTGCATATGATGTAGAAACCAAGTGTTACATCAAAATATATTTGATGAGATTCTTCAAAGTAACCACCCTTTGCTTTGACGGCTTTGCATACTCTTGGCATTCTCTCAACCAGCTTCATGAGGTAGTCACCTGGAATGCATTTCAATTAACAGGTGTGCCTTGTTAAAAGCTAATTTGTGGAATTTCTTTCCTTCTTAATGCATTTGAGCCAATCAGTTGTGTTGTGACAAGGTAGGAGGGGTATATAGATGGTCTTTTACCAAATAGGGCGATCAAGTACAGCTCAAATAAGCAAAGAGAAATGACAGTCCATCAATACTTTAAGACATGAAGGTCAGTCAACACAGAAAAAGTCAAGAACTTGAAAGTTTCTTCAAGTGCAGTCGCAAAAACCATTAAGCGCTATGATGAAACTGGCTCTCATGACGACCGCAACAGGAAAGGAAGGCCCAGAGTTACCTCTGAGGCTGAGGATAAGTTCCAGCCCCCAAATAAATGCTTCAGAGTTCAAGTAACAAACATCAACTGCTCAGAGGAAACTGCATGAAATCAGTTCTTTGTGGTAAAATTGCTGCAAAGAAACCACTACTAAAGGACACCAATAAGAAGAGACTTGCTTGGGCCAAGAAACACAAGCAATGGACATTAGACCGGTGGAAATGTGTCCTTTGGTCTGATGAGTCCAAATGAGATTTTAGTTTCCAAATGCCGTCTCTTTGTGAGACGCAAAGTTGCCGCATGTGTGGTTCCCACTGTGAAGCATGGAGGTGGTGTGATGGTGGCACTGTCTGTGATTTATTTAGAACTCAAGGCACACTTAGCCAGCATGGCTACCACAGCATTCTGCAGTGATACGCCATCCCATCTGGTTTGCGCTTAGTGGGACGATCATTTGTTGAGTGACGAGTGCTGCATCAGATGACCTGGCCTCCACAATCACCTGACCTCAACTCAATTGAGATGAGTTGGACTGCAGAGTGAAGGAAAAGCAGCCAACAAGTGCTCAGCACATGTGGAAACTACTTCAAGACTGTTGGAAATAGCATTCCTCATGAAGCTGGTTGAGAGAATACCATGAGTGTGCAAAGCTGTCATGGCAAAGGGTGGCTACTTTCAAGAATCTCAAATCTATTTTGATTTGTTTAACACTTGTGGTGGATGAATCAGAATTAGTTGGGTAACATAAGTAATTAAGATGTCTTATCTACACAATATTCTTATGTGATATACTTTATTAGAATGTATTTCTTTGGACTCTAGTTTTGGCAGTTGCATTTCTTCCCTCAGCTGGGGCTCAGTCACTTGGGGCCCAGAGAGGGGAGAGGTCAGGCTTGTCTTTTACATGTCTCTGGTGCTATGCAGAATATCAGAAAGGGATGAGGACAGGATGGAACATTGTCTTCATATGTGAATGTGTCTTTACCTATTAAACCATGTGAAGGGATGGCGTGATTAATGGGGAACCAATTACTTGTCTCCACAATGTCTGTGAGCAAGTTACTCCCTCCTTTGGCATTGGGGGGGGGGGGGGGGGGGGGGGTGTAGGGCAGTGTCTGGAACCCCTTTATGTCCTCTCTGATGTTGCACTTATCCTGGAATAGTATATGACCTAGAGGCTCGCTCCCCTCGGTGAGCTTGTCCAGGAGAGGGGTCAAGAGGGAGTTTACTTGAGATGCGAGTATCTAGAGTTGCCAATTAAGTTATGCCATTGGATGAGGTAATGGTTCTGTGCTACGAAGTACCAGGAACAAGATTAGAACCTCGTCTTAAGGACCAAACTGAACGATAATTTATAGCGAATATTATCTGTTATACTCCTTTCTCAACTGTTCCTAAGATCTGTGGTTCATCATGTAAGTTGAGAGGGGTGTGTCTTGGTTATAAAAGATCTTTGTACTTTTGTTGGTACTTTCAATGGTTCATTAGAGATGGCTCATCATTGAAAGTCAAATGCTATTGCAAAGCTCTTATTAAAGATGTAGTTGAAGTATAACTGACTGGTGTGTGAAGTTTAACTCTCCTCATTTGGTAAAGCAGAAATAAGCCGCCACACACTTTTTTGGTTACTACATGATTCCATGTGTTACTTCATAGTTTTTATGTCTTCAGTATTATTCTACAAATGTAGAAAACAGTAAATTAAGAAAAATGAGTAGGTGTCTAAATGTTTGACTGGTACTGTATATCCGATTACTTTTTATCCCTTGCGCAAATACAGCAGGGTCTGGAGCTCACTGACGAAGGAAACTGAGGTACCAGAATAGTTGATACAATGTTTGAAGTTTGATGCAGACAGGAGGAGTAGAGGGATGAATGTGATTGAACGAAAATAAACAAACCTCCAATATGATTCATAGGAATTATATATATTTTAAATCAGAATATTTCCTACCTGCAATGTTTTTTGTTAGCTTTATGTAGGCAATTTTTTTACCTAGATGGCAATAAAAAAATGTTTTAAACATGTTAACAAAAGTGTGCATATGAAAAATCAGAAGTGGCAGCCAGATTGGTAGAAACTAAATTGGCACTCTACATGAGAAAGGTAGCCAACCCCTGGTGTAGCATATTACAGGCAACTTCAGGAGCGTAATGGCAGAATCAGCAAAGGCCAGCAGGAGGAGGGCAAGGAAAAGGTTCTGGTCATCTTTATCTGTCTACCTCGAGTCATGTGTGTATTAATGATGTCAAGCAGTGCCCTTACAAAACACACAAGCTTGGTGCATATAAACTCAGCAAATAAAGAAACGTCCTCTCACTGTCAACAGCATTTATTTTCAACAAACTCAACAGAGTGAGTATGTGTAAATTTGTATGAACATAAGATTCATCAACAGACAAACTGAACAAGTTCCACAGACATATGATTAACAGAAATCGAATAATGCGTCCATGAACAAAGGGGGCGGGTCAAAATAAAAAGTCAGTCAGTATCTGGTGTGGCCACCAGCTGCATTAAGTACAGATTTGTCAGTTCTGACTTTGAGAACTTACCCTACTCCTCCACCAAGGCACCTGCCAGTTCCCAGAGGGGGGGGGGGGGGGGGGGGGGGGGGGGGCGTGCTCAATGGGGTTGAGATCTGGGCTCTACGCTGGCCATGGCCGAACACTGACATTCCTATCTTGCAGGAAGGGTACCATGAGCCTGCATGAAGGGTACCACATGAGGGAGGAGGATCCCTGTAACGCACAGCGCTGAGATTGCCTGCAATGACAACAAGCTCAGTCCAATGATGCTGTGACACACCGCCCCAGACCATGACGGACCCTCTACCTCCAAATATATCCCGCTCCAGAGTACAGGCCTCGGTGTAACGCTCATTTCTTCGACGATAAATGAGAATCCGACCATCACCCCAGGTGAGACAAAACTGCGACTCGTCAGTGAAGAGCACTTTCTGCCAGTCCTGTCTAGTCCAGCGACGGTTGGTTTGTGCCCATAGACAACATTGTTGCCGGTGATGTCTGGTGAGGACCTGCCTTACAACAGGCCTACAAGCCCTCAGTCCAACCACTCTCAGCCTATTGCGGACAGTCAGAGCACTGATTGTGCGTTCCTGGTGTAATTTGGGCAGTTGGTGTTGCCATCCAGTACCTGTCCCGCAGGTCTGATGTTCAGACGTACCGATCGTGTGCAGGTGTTGTTACATGTGGTCTGCCACTGCGAGGACGATCAATTGTCCGTCCTGTTTCCCTGTCTTAGGCATCTCACAGTACGGACATGGCAATTTATTGCCCTGGCCACATCTGCAGTCCTCATGCCTCCTTGCAGCATGCCCAAGGCACGTTCACGCAGATGAGCAGGGACCCTGGGCATCTTTCTTTTGGTGTTTTTCAAAGTCAGTAGAAAGGCCTCTTTAGTGTCCTAAGTTTTGCCTACCGTCTGTAAGCTGTTAGTGTCTTAACAACCATTCCACAGGTGAATGTTCATGAATTGTTTATGGTTCATTGAACAAGCATGGGAAACAGTGTTTAAACCCTTTACAATGAAGATATTTGGATTTTTACAAATTATCCTTGAAAGACAGGGTCCTGAAAAAGGGACGTTGATTTTTTTGATGAGTTTAGTTGATTTATTAAAACATATTTTTTGTCTCCATATAGAGACACAACCTGTTTTTAACAATCGCGATTGGTTGAAAGAACAGACTACTGTTGACCCAAAACAAATGTGGGGTCGGGGACAGCCCTAACAGAAATAGAGTATTGATATACTCACGGCCATGAAGTTGGCGAGTATATCTGCAGACTGGTGTTGGGTCCTGACAGAGGGAGGCTGTGGGTCGGCATCCTCTTCGTCATCACTGTCCTCATAGGCCCCCAAGAGGGACAGACCCTCTGAGGAGAAACGCAGAGTCACTGGTCAGGTAATGTACATAGGCAACTATGCTTGTGCGCGCGATTAGTAAACAGCCCTGAAGACGTCTTGTGTTACCTCCCCCAGCTAATGCATAGGCTTGAGCTCAGCAGGACGACAGTTGTCTTCCAGGAGACCTGGGTTTGAACCAAATTAACACAAGCAGATGTGCCAGGACGCACACACCAATATGGCATAGAGTGTCTTCAGAAAGTATTCATACCCCTTGACTTATTCTATATAGTGTTACATCCCGAATTCAAAATCAATTAAATACGCCCCCCCCCCCACAACAGTGAAAATGTAAACATTTTGGCAAATTTGGGGAAAATGAAATACCTAAATCTATGTAAGTATTCACACCCCTGAGTCAATACCTTGTAGAATCACCTTTGGCAGCAATTATAGCTGGGAGTATTTTGGGAGTAAGTCTAAGAGCTTTGCACACCTGGATTATATAAAGTTCACCCATTATTCTTTATAAAATTCTTCAAGCTCTCAAGTTGATCTTTGCTAGACAGCCATTTTCAAGCAGATTTAAGTCAAAACTGTAATTAGGCACAGCAGGAACATTCAATGTCATCTTGGTGAGGAACTGCAGTGTAGATTTCTTGTGTTTCAGGTTATTGTCCTAATGAAAGGTGAATTGGAAAGCAGACAACCAGGTTCTCTATTATTTTTTCCTGTGCTATTCCAATTTTTTTTATCCTAAAAACTCTATATGAAGAGTGGTACTCCGTGATGTGTTGGATTTGACCCAAACATCGTATTCAGGATATAAAGTTTATTTATTTGCAACATTTTTTGCAGTATAACTTTAGTGCCTTATTGCAAACAGGATGCATGTTTTGAAATATTTGTATTCTGTACATGCTTCCTTTTCACTTTCATTTGGGTTAGTATTATGGATTAACTACAATGTTGACCCACCCTCAGTTCTATTACATCCATTAAACTAAATATTTTATAGTTCTTCACCATATGCTTTATAGTGAAATCCATGAGCGGTTTCCTTCCTCTCCGGTAAACTGAGTTAGGAAGGCCGCCTGGATCTTTGTAGTGACTGGGTGTATAGATACACCAACCAAAGTATAATTAATAAATGTCACCATGCTCAAAAGGATATTCAAGGTCTGATTTTTTTATTTTAACCCATCTACCAAAAAGTTGATCTTCACAAGGCATTGGAAAACCTCCATGGTCTTTGTGGTTGAAATTCATGGCTCGACTGAGGGAACATACAGATAATTGTATGTGTGGGGTACAGAGATGAGGTAGTCATTCAAAAATCATGATAAACACTTATTGCACACATTGATTCCATGCAATTTATGCTATTACTTGTTAAACAAACATTTACCCCGTAACTTATTTAGGCTTGCCATAACAAAGGGGTTGAATACTTGACTCAAAATGTAAACGTTTCATTTTTAATGAATTTGTAAATTTCGAAAAAACACAATTCCCCTTTGACATTATGGGGAATTGTGTGTAGGCCAGTGACAAAATCTCAATTGTATCAATTTTACATTCCGGCTATAACAAAACGTGGAACAAGTCAAGGGATGGGAATACTTTTTTAGGCACTATCTTACCTGTGGCCTTAACGGGCATCCTCATTTCTGTGGTTACTTCTCTTGGAAAACTGTATTCATCCCCGTTACCCTCCTGCTCGTCTGCAAAACACGCATAATTGCAATTGTTAAAATGGCTTATTTAGCTAGATATGTGGCCTGGATTGAGCAGAGGGCTCTGTAGAGCAAGTCTAGCTACCATTGATAGGCATAGCTAATTGTAGAAATTGTCATCGTGCTAGTTTGTGTAACGTGTTTGGTCACAATCAGACAACAGGCCGCACGAGACAACAAATCGCTATTTGCGCAATATGTTAGCCCAACATATTCACGTTAGCTGGCTAGGCTACCTAGCTAGTTAACACTTTAGAAAACGCGAAACACCCCAAAATCTATAGTGTTGCCTTTATTGCTTCTGAACTAGTTATTTAAATATAGTGAAGAAGTAAAACAATGCATTCATTTCCGGAACATAACGTTACATTTTGAACGACTGACTAGCCAACCTAGCTAGGCTACGTCACCGGCTAGGCCAGTTAGCTAGCTTCTACAATGCGTGATCAGCGAAAAATGGGCCCGATTTTGACCGAATCATCCACCGACCGAAAACCAAAACATAATAAATGATATTGTCGTCGTGTTTTTACCTTCGGATGCTGAACCTAAAGAGTCTTCTCTTCCACAGACGGCCCCGCTTCGAGGTGGGAAAAGCTGCAGTATTGTTCTGCGTCCTCCTGTTCCTGTGCGAGTTTTCTTTCCCATCGCTGGTCTCTGGTCCCACTGAGGTATATGGGTGCAGCGTCTATGCACTAGCCCACCGAGCCAAAGGCATTGCTGTTTGTACCGTTACATTTTTTTTTAGAAACTATCCACAACACATCCGGTGTCAAAGGGAGGGTATTTGTACAAAAGTTCTAATGCTGTTTTATAAGACCTGTTTTTGTGTATTTCTTATATTTATGTGTATAGGGAACATCATTGAGGGGAGATGACATACGGAAGTCCTGTAGGCGTTAGTAGTAGATTACATACATTTAATTTGTGAACATTTGATTCGATTAAAGTAGTAGAGTCTAAATGAATTACATTCATATGTTTGCTATATTTCAAGACCAAAATCACCATCATCATAATTATAACTTCATCACAAGCTTTTCTTACAATAGTGCACTGCCAACAAAGTGTGATAACTAAAAATCTTCAACATGATTTGATTAGGCAACATTTGTTGTTCTTGTAGCCTACTACTCAGTCTCAGATAACACAATATTCCACTTGTGTGTCATATCTAGAGCTAGTCTCATACAGCTGTTTTTATTTTATTTTATTATAGATAAGAAGCTCCTGTGATAATATTAAAACCCATTTAAAGTATTTGAGTCAAATATACGGCCCTATCTGTCAGATAACCTAAATTATGCATAACTCTAGATGAAAGGTGCATAGCTTGACTTTAGCCATCCATCATAGATATTAATCACCTCACAGAAATAAGCCTTGGCAAGTAGGAACAGTTTTTCATATGCTAGAGAAATGTGGAAAATTAGGTAGGTCTATGTAAAGTCATTAGTCAACTGATTAGTCACTCAAAAGGTGACTCAACACTGCCTCTGTGAATTATAATAGCCTATGATGACATTATCTGTATTCAATCTTTTTATGAAAATAATGCCTACTCACAATACTATACAGTACATACTAAGCATTCGGAAAGTATTCAGATCCCTTGACTTTTTCCACATTTTGTTACATTACAGCCTTATTCTAAAATTGATTAAATATTTTTCCCCCTCATCAATCTACACACAATACCCCATAATGATACATGACAAAAAACAGAAATTCCTTATTTACATAAGTATTCAGACCCTTTGCTATAAGACTCGAAATTGAGCTCATGTGCATCTTGTTTCCATTGATCATCCTTGAGATGTTTCTACATCTTGATTATAGTCCACCTGTGGTAAATTCAATTGATTGGACATGATTTGGAAAGGCACACACCTGTCTATATAAGGTCCCACAGTTGACAGTGCAAGTCAGATCAAAAACCAAGCCATGAGGTCAAAGGAGTTATCCATAGAGCGCCAAGACAGGATTGTGTTGAGGCACATCTCTGAGAAATGGTACTAAAACATGTCTGCAGCATTGAAGGTCCCCAACAACACAGTGGCCTCCATCATTCTTAAATGGAAGAAGTTTGGAACCACCAAGATTCTTCCTAGATCTGGCCGTCTGACCAAACGGGGGAGAAGGGCCCTGGTCAGGGACATGACAAAGAACCCGGGCTCCAGAGTTCCTCTGTGGAGATGGGAGAACCTTCCAGAAGGACAACCATCTCTACAGCTCTCCACCAATCCGGCCTTTATGGTAGAGTGGCCAGACGGAAGCCACTCCTTAGTAAAAGGCACATGACAGCCCGCGTGGAGTTTGCCAACAAGCACCTAAAGGACTCAGACCACAAGAAACAAGATTCTCTGGTCTGATGAAACCAAGATTGAACTCTTTGGCCTGAATGCCAAGTGTCACGTCTGGAGGAAACCTGACACCCATCCCTACGGTGAAGCATGGTGGTGGCAACATCATGCTGTGTGGATGTTTTTCAGGGGCAGAGGCTGGGAGACTAGTCAGGACAGAGGGAAAGATGAACGGAGCAAAGTACAGAGAGATCCTGAATGAAAACTATTTAATCCATATTAGAATAAGGTTGTAACATAACATGTGGAAAAAGTCAAGGGGTCTGAATACTTTCCAAATGCACTGTACAGTAAGTATGCTGTCCCCAGCAAAGGTTCATGAATGGAGTCATCTGCCAGAATTTCCTTCCCACTGGGCACAGACTGGTTGAATCAACATTGTGTCAATGTAATTTGTCAATGTATTGTGATGTCAAATCTACATGGAAAATACATATAATTTGAAAAAATTTATCAATGTAAATTGTTGTTTTGAGGGTGAAATTTCAACCACATTATTGTCGTAATTTTAATTAACACATGCAAACCTTGTGTAACACATGTTGAGTTTGTACCATTGAAACAATGTCAGATCTTCAATTGTATATCCACTATCAGAATTAAAAAACTATAGGCTGGGCAGCACCTCTTACTTGACCTATCTACAACAGCTATTCATTTGATATCCCATCCAGGTTTTTTTTAAGCAGGCCCAGTCCTGCTTAGATTTGATATTTGACACTGACGACTACCAATGTGCTATCATGATATTGATAGATCTATTAATAATTAAATATATTCACTGTTGCTCTTAGTCATTCTAAAGGGTAACCATACTCTTTGTCATATCATCAATGATACTATTCAGGCTAAGTAATCAACCGCTATTGTTTCAATTCAACTCAGGATTCAACTAAAAATAGACAATACATAAAGGCCTAGAGTTTCAAGCTTTGGTTGATTTAAAATGTAATGTATAAATTAATCATTGATATGTGGGATTCATGTTTCCATCTTAACCAAACATCGAAATGAATGAATGGGACTAAATCCAACTTTATTTTGAAGTGCATTTAAAGTTTTATTAAATGTATTCCTATTATGTAACTTGTTTATTGTTTGAGACTTTAATCCAACATATCAATTAATAATTTGTAGACAGACTGGAATTAAAGTCAGACCACGTCAGTGACACAAAAGATACATATAGTGGGGGGGGGGGGTATTTAGTCAGCCACCAATTGTGCATGTATGGAATGGGCCAAAAATACATATTTTACACCATAATTTGCCAAATAATTAATTAAAAATCCTACAATGTGATTTTCTGGATTTTTTTTCTCATTTTGTCTGTCATAGTTGAAGTGTACCTATGATGAAAATTACAGGCCTCTCATCTTTTTAAGTGGGAGAACTTGCACAATTGGTGGCTGACTAAATACTTTTTTGCCCCACTGTATATCTTATTCAAATGTTGATATTTGGTTGCGTTGACAACCAAACACAATTCAATATCACTTTTGCAATACAGTAAATAGCCTATTAACTTGTTGACAAGTTAACAAATTATGTTGGATTTACATCTCCAACTAAACCAAAAATAAAATGTTAAGCATATGATTTAGCCAGTGGCTCAGATGAAACTATGCAAGCATTAGATATCCTTTAAATTTTGATATTTGGTTGCGTTGTCAACCAAACACAATTCAATATTACTTTTGTAAGACAGTAAATAGCCTAAAGTTTTTGCTAACTTACAAACTAATGTAATAGTATTTATTCAATCTTAAAATGACTAACACATCCATGACCACATGTTGAGGTTACGCTAATGTAACTATAAATGTCTTCTTCTGTAATCATAGAAAGCATGCTTGTTCAAGATGCAAAGGTCGCAGGTCTGTGGAGCTCTTCACAAATGCTTAAATAATCTGTGCAGAATCTCTAACAGCATTGATCACTTGCAATATGTACTTTTAATGTAATCTCAACTGCAATCCAAGTAATTTGGTTCTGCTATTAGATGAAGCACAGTGATAACACATTAAGTTGTTGTATAAATACAAAAGATCTGACATTGTATTATCATTCTAACTTTGTTGTGCTTTAAAATGGTTTAAAGTGCTGTGATAACACATTTTAGATGACAACAAAACAAAAAAATCAGACATGGTTTTTCTATTGGAATTTTGTTGTGCTTTCAGATGGTTGAAACCATAGTGATAACACATTGGGAATACAACAAACTTCTGTCTGTCATTTGAGTGGGAGATTAAAGGTTGAAATCTCATTGATCAACATCTCAACAATATTACCCCAATTTCCATGTTGAAACGACGTGGTGTGCCCTGGAGTTCATGTCTCCAGAAATTAATTGAATTGGAAAATAACCTGTAAAATTAACTGAATACGAGCAAAAGAAAATCCTTCAAGTCTGCAGACAGTGATGTAAAAGTAGTGAACTTCATATCAGATTCCTCCTGGCACTCTTCGTGAGGTCCATGTTTCATCATGATGGAAACCAATCGTAACAGCTTATTATTTGTCATCTGTGTTTAGGTCCATATCATTGGCCTGACCATATTTGGAACAAAACACCATCAGGCCTGGCTGCTGGCCGTTCTCCAGTAAGTGGTCGTTCTCCAGTAAGTGCTCCACTTGACTGGCATCCTGTTCCCCAGTTTAGCCACGGTTGAAGGTCAGATGCTTCCACAACCCTTTTCAAGTAGTGAGTCCAGTTGTCCCTCGGAGGCAAGTTCCTTCACCTCAGTCGGAGTCTCACACACTTTCAACCCATCCTCACCATCCTCTTCATCATCCGAGCTGTCTGCCCAGCGTCCAACCCTTCTGACCCCCGCCCCGACCACAGGTGCGTTCACACAGGGGTTGTGGTCATAGATTACCAGTTTCAAGCCCTGCAAGTGGGACAGACCAGGAAAGCGGCGGATTTTGTTGCGGTCCACATCGATCACGGCCAGAAGGTGCATGGCGAGCAACACTGGCGGGAACTCACACAGCTGGTTCCCGGCTAGCCAGATACTCCTCAGCTCCTCTAACCCACCGAGCTCCATGGGCAGTTTGCTTATCTGGTTGTACCCCAGATGGAGCGTCTTGAGGTTGGGGAGGTCGCAGACCACACTGGGGAACTGAGTGAAACAGTTAGTCTCCAACCACAGGGTATTAAGTTCTTTCAGCTCGCCCAGCTCCCGGGGGAGGCACCAGAGCTGGTTGTTGCCCAGATACAGGATGTTAAGCTGAGGTAGCTGACACACAGCCGCAGGCAGCTCCTCGAAACAGTTGAAGTCAAGAGCTAAGAGTTGCAACTTCCTCAGGCCCTGCAAGTCTGCAGGTAGGGTGCTCAGGTTGTTGCCACTTAGGTAGAGCTTGACCAGCTCATTGAACAGGCAGGCAGCCACAGGAAGACGACGCAGCTGCAGTTTGCTCAGGTCTAGTGTCCGATCGAGAGGCATCTCCTTCAGGTCACCCACCAGGAAACGCTGGCAGCGCTCGGAGGGGATGAAGGCCACAGCGCCACGTATGACGTTCCCCATCATGAGCAGCCTGAGTCTCCCTGATGCTGCCCTACACCCACTCTGGTTCAGCCGCAGAGCTGAGGGGGGAGTGAGCAGCTCATGGAAGAATGTCCAGGAAAGTCCATTCTCTAACTGTCATGATTAGCAGTAGAAGCTGTCAAGTCTGATGCCATTTTACAAAAAACAACAAGAATAACACTGGAAATATGACTAGATGACTGAATCCCTTACAACTTGACTGAAACCCAGAAAGGCAATTCCAATGTCAAACTACCAGTCCATGCATGTTGTGACCCCCACAAAGCTGTAGATTATACTTGACGGTCTCTATAAAAACACCTACTTTAGAGAGTCGTGTGGATTGAGGGGATCCTTCTCACAATAAGACTTCCAAATTATGTTTGCCAGCTTTCCCCCAAATAGTGGTATGTCAGTGTTGTATCCCACCTAGTGAAGGTGTTGCCGATATTCCCAGACCCTTGCACAGACCTCTGTTGGCTCGCTCTCTTTCTGTCTGTGGCTCTGAGCTTTGCCTAGGCTCTTAAGCAGTAGCAAATGACGAGCTGCTCACTCCTCCCCATTTGTGCTTAATGACTTTCCCCCTCTGCATAACGTGAGAGAGCAAGGGGGGGGGGGGGGTATATGTTCTGCAGAACAGAATGTAGTCAGTTGATAAGTGTATAAGAGGTGTTAAGTGATCAAAGAGCAGGGAGGTCATCTACATTCCATCCGTCTACAAGCCCTCCCACAGCCTGGGAGCCAAGTCTTTATCATCGCCACACAAGTGGCCTTTCACTCTTAAATAATGTGCAGAATTTGTGACTGTTACCAGAGGCTGTCATGTTTCTGAACTATGGCACAGTGTTGCAAGCAGCCATGTGAGAGAGCCAGAGAGTGTTTTGGTCAAGCTGGAAAAGCTTTAAATCATCGGGTGGTTTGAAATGTTTGCTGCATGGAGTGGAAAATTAAGTAACAGCCTCCAAAAAAAGTAAAGAGGCATATCAGGGGGATGTAAATGCCAGAGTGGCCTGGGCTTTGTCAACCCCAAGTTATGGAGTCCTGTCTGCTTAGCTCACACGTTGACTTGGTGTGAGCTGTGAGTGTGTGAGGGCTATGGACACCTAGCCACAGCTGGTGACTGGGGTTACTGAGCTTCTGGGAAGTGTACTGTATGTAGTCTTTCTGTTTCAATTCCTTTTAAAGAAGATTAAAATGGGATGCAATCAGTCCAGAGCCAGACTGCATAGGGGAGAGTGGGATAAGTTGAGCTATTTTTTACATTCAGCATCACTCTGTCAAGGGAAATATAGTATTCTTTCTATCAAAGATATCTACATATATTTCAGGATGTTGTATTTCCCTGGACATAATCAGAATTCATGTAAACATTACAATTTTGAAAACATAGCTTGTCCAAAAAAAAGTGGTCTCTTGTTACAACTTACGTATGGGGTAAATTGAGCCGCATGACAGGGTAAGTTAAACCGCCTACAAATGCATGTAATGGTGGAAGCACTGTGTGTGGAAGCAGATGTTGGTGCGAGTGGAGTTGATGAGAATGATAAGTGGACATGAGAATGATAAGAGAAAGAAGAATGGAAATAAACGGTCTAAAGTTGGAAATTAAGATGAATATATTGTTGGAGTGCGTTTCACCAGCAAGGATGTTTTTTTAGGTGACCCGGTCGTTCGTGGTCTCAAAGATGGTAAAGGACACATTGGGAAAGTGGATTTGGTCAGGGTAACCAGAAGCGGTATGTTGATTTCCTGTCAAGAGAACAGAAAGAGAGCGCTGTGGCTCTACAAACTATTAATGTATGATGTGGAATGCTATGATTTTCAGAGTAGAGCACCGAATAAAGGTGTCATCTCTGACGTCTCGTAGTACATTGAGGCTTTGTGGATTAGGGAGAACATACCTGGAGTGGTAGATGCACGTCTTTTAATCCCAATGATTGCGGAAAGAAGTTGGAAAGCCTATCAGTTTGGCTGTCGTTTGATTAAGTTTTTCTACTGACTCATATAACATTTGGGAATGTGAAATATTCAGTGAAGACAGTATGTACAAAAGCTGCTTCAGTGTTATAATTGTAAAACGTTTGGACATGTGGCAAGTATTTGTTTTTGTTGAAGAGTCTGAGGAAGCACGGTCCTGTAATTGTAATGGGAATCACGCTCCAGATTGCCCTGATAGGGTTAAAGCGGTTGTAGTAGCTAGCTAGGATCAGGGCTATCCAGCAGGTCTCCTATGTGGAGGCAGTGCAAGTAGCAGAAGGAGCAAGTGGATATAAGATGAGAGTGGATGCCACTCTGAATGTCATTCATCAGAGGGATCCTGGGATACTAACAGTGAAGAAGGTAGACTTTATTGTGTTTATCGCACAAGTGATAAATTGCACTGGACAAACAAAGAAAACAATCAAAGAAACTAGAAATCATTGTGAAGGCGGAAAAAATATTTTGGGATCATCAGGACTTCATGGCCGAAACGTGACAGGGAATACTGAATGAAGAGGTTCAACCCCTCTCAGGCTCCTGAACCTGTGTAGGGATCTGAGACGACATTTGAATCAGATTGAAGGAGTGAAGTTTTTGTTCACCCTTCCTCTTCCCCTGTTATTTATTCATTAAAGTTGTTCACCTATCCAGTAGGTGGTGGCATGCACTTCTAACATTTGTTTGCTGACCGCCATAATACCATAGAAGAAGAAAAAGAAGATGACAAATAAATAGAAACAAAGGGCCTCAACTTACCCCTTTGTTTCAACTTACCCCACTCTCCTCCACTGTAGAGTGAGTTTAAGCTTGTTTTTTGGTCACATTATGTGACTTAATCTGTTCTTACTCTAGCATGTGCATGGGAGCCATTTTCAATTACATAACCCTGTTACGTAATTCTCTGCAATCTGGAAGGTGGTATCATCTGTTGTCTCGTTAGTACACTCTGAAGTGTGAATTTCCTACGTTATCTTCTGTACCTTCATTAGGGGCTATTTTCCAGATAAAGGGCAGGAATTTAATTTCCCTTATCAGGCCTGGGGGGGGGGGGGGGGGGGGGCAGACTGTGCTCTGATGGACTGTTTTTAGCTCCAGCCCTCCTCTCTAGGCAGCACATTACTCTTCATCTGGTGGCTTAGAAATACGGCACCGACTGATGAGGGAGAACATGTGGGAAATATGGTGGTCCCTCTATAGGATGTAATACTGTAGAGAGATTGGAGAGGACAACTTCTCTCCAACCTGCTCTGTTAACCGATAGGCCTATGGCACAAATTAAATGATACAACGTGTTATGCATAACACATAGAACAATGGAATGATGGAGAATCCTTGCAGATGCTTTCAAATGTTAGAAATAGAATAGATATAAGGTAATACTTTTTGAATCCTTCTTGACATTCATTAGTGAAGGTGATTCGTAACTAGTGAGTGACATACTGTATCAATATGATATGGTGATGCAATATGATATCATGTATAGCAGGGTTCCCCAAAAGTAAGCAAGGTTCGAAATGATTGTGTTTAGTAAAGTATTATCTGTTTGGGTTTCTTGCAGTCAATTTGCAATCTACTAATGATTGGTAATTATGTTCTGGTCCCATGTATGGTGGGGAGTTGACTCCAAAATAATAGATTCCCCGACTCCTTGCCCTTCGACTCGGATTTCTGGATGTCAAGCTTGACTCCTAAGATTCAGTATTTTTATAACGGAGGAAACTATTTGCCAGTCTACCTCGAGAACACAAACTATCGCATATTTCACAGCCAGTGGTTTAGTGGAGGGTATACGCCGTATTTTTCAGTGGGCTTTGCAAATACTAACTTCTTAATCCCGACTGATACGTATCAAATTAGTTTAGTGAAGGCATACGCCATATCAGTTAATACGGCTGATGGAACAGATCGGAATGTTTAGCTTAAACTGTTGATAAAATATTGTTTCTTCACATTGTAGGGGCAGCAATGTACAGCATGGCAGTAGGTTACACGTGAACGTTCCAAAATGCCATTTCCAGAAAACACGGTCCTAAAATGCGCAAGACACATGCTAGTGGTTTCTTGGACAAAGAGGAAAGATTTAAAGATACAAGTATCATGGGTTGTTAATATGATTCGGATAATGCATTATGCAGCTAGACAATTATTATAATTTTTTTTAAAGAGCAGGAAAAACATATTAGTAAGTCTTAATAAAAAAATTATTGCCACCAGGTTTTTATGGTAGAATTTTGGCAAGGTAAAACATGCCTCATAATATGAAGTAAAACGTCCAGGTTTCAAACAATTAAGGAACAGGATATAGTGATGCTAATGATAGGTTTCTCATATCATTTTTCTGACAAATATGTAGGCTGTAGACTTTCACAATGCTGTATTTAGCAATTTATTGATTTGCAATGTCTCACGCAAGTTCAGTAAAGAATGGTGTAGTGGCTTCCTTTCCTCTTTATCATAGCCACTGCCCTAGCCTGAAAGCGGGGTTGTTTCCTACGCATACAGTCAACATTCAAGGTTTCCAAACGGCCAAAACACTCAATGAGATCCAGGGATGTGGTGCAACAAAAAGGTTTATTCTTCTTATATCTAACAAAAAGTTGATTCTCCAATCAACTTAAAGCATAGATTACTTGACATGAAAAATACATAATATGACCTGTCTGTATGGTCAAAAGACTATAGTCTCCTCCCCACAGGAGGCCCAACTTCCTGCCTTTATTCTAACACACTTACCACAGTACAATGAATGGGCAAGAGAGGGCTGGCAAAAACTAAGTTACACTAATAATAAATGAGTATATCTCAATCAGGTAAATATACATCATAAAGGTACCTAATATTTCATCATGTACATTAATATTTCATATATTTACACAAACGTACATGGAGCTCTGTATGTTCTGTCTTTTATACAAATATGTCCAAATCGTCTCTAACATACCGGCCCCTAATTGTTAACTGCTCTGAATGCACAACAATTACTTAATATTCAAACGTAATACACAAAACCTTCTATACCAGAGCACTATTAGAGTTCATAGCTATATACAAATTATACAAGGCCTCATATAGGAAAAGAGTCCATAGATCTCAGTCTGAGTTGAAGAGTTCCAAAGATGTCAAGAGTTCGACGCCCAGAACTGTATGGCTACGACATCAAAGAATGTAAGAGTACGACATCAATGAATCAGAGGTGCACGTGATTCAAAGATGGAGCACTGTGTGTGTATGTTTGTGTGTGTGTGTCTCACTCAGCCGCCTCAAGGAGCAGACAGAGTGTATTGATAGGTCTCTGTAAGATATTTGTCTTGGTCTTAACCATGACGCTCCGGGCAAGACCTTTGGCCCCTGGCAAAGCCTCCACCACACGCCCCATTAGCCAAGAGTTACTTGGGGCAGTGTCATCGACGATGACAACAAGGTCACCAGGAATTAAGTTTCTCTTAGTTTTGTTCCACTTGTTCCGCTCCTGCATAAGTGGAAGATTTTTATTTCATTTGATTTTATTTCACCTTTATTTAACCAGGTAGGCTAGTTGAGAACAAGTTCTAATTTACAGACAAACTTTCTTTTCCAAACGTCAGTTTGAACTTGTCAATTTGTTCCTTCAGTGATTTTGTTAAACTCTGATCTGATCCTGGATCAGTTTTTGTGAGCATTTTCCTTTTCTGTCTTAACTGTAGAAGAAGTCTCTTCAGTTTCAGCATCCAGGCAACTGCTTTCTTCCAGCTGTTCCATGTTGAATAGTACTCAATCAGTTTGCTGGTCGGGCTCTTTTCTTCCACACTTGTACTGTTTACGGGGACGTCTTTTCTCACCTCTGGATCATCCGGAGGGATGGAGCCAAACTCCTCAGGGACTTTCTCCAGAAATTATTGTCTCTTTGAGTTCAGGAAAGTTTCAACATGTAATCCTCAAGGCATCATCGGCTGGGTTGTGTTTGGAGTTCAAATACCTCCTGTCACGCCCTGACCTTAGAGAGCCGTTTTATTTCTCTATTTGGTGAGGTCAGGGTGTGATGTGGGGTGGGCATTCTATGTTTTGTATTTCTTTGTGTTTGGCCGAGTGTGGTTCCCAATCAGAGGCAGCTGTCTATCGTTGTCTCTGATTGGGAATCATACTTAGGTAGTCTTTTTCCCACCTATGATGTGGGATCTTGTTTTTGTACAGCTCTTGTAGCCTACGGAACGGTCGTTTTGGTTTCACTTTGTTAATTTGTTGCTGGTTCTCATTTAAATAAATATGATGACCACAAATTACTCTGTGCCTTGGTCTCCTTCAAACAACGCACGTTACACCTCCACTGTTTTGCTTTCGATAGGTCACAGATCATAGCAACCCTATTAGCCACAAAGGTATTGAATCTCTTGGTATTGGTGTGGAGGTATTTTAGCACAGACTGGCTATCTGTCCAGAAAGTTGACTTCTCAAGTTCAATCTGGAGCTCCAACCTTAACATCCTGTCCACTCACACTGCCAATGTTGCTGTGGCAAGTTCCAGTCTGGGGATCATCATCTGCTTGAGTGGAGTCACCCTTGATTTCCCCAGTATGAATGCGATGTGGACCTTTTCCATACCGTTTGTAAACCTAAGGTAGCTTGCCGTGCCATAACCTTGTTCACTTGCATCACCGAAGTGATGCAGCTGTGCGGTCTTGACCAAAGTTCTCAAGCATCACACACCTATCAATCTGGAATCTGGACAGCTGGTCCAGCTCTGAGAGCCATCTCTTCCATGAAACAGTGTTCTTCGGGGATGACTTCGTCCCATCCACACTTTAGCTTGCAGAGCGCTTGAAGAATTTGCTTTGCCTTTAATACAAATGGGGCAAGGAAACCTAATGGATCATAAACAGAGCGGACAGTTGAGAGAATACCTCTTCTTGGAAGTGACCTGGAAGGTAAACGCATCACTTTCAATGTTCCATCGGATTCCATGTGCTCTTTCAACAGGCAGCTTTTCTCTGTCCAGGTCCAGTTCTTTTATCTGCCTTTTATCTGCATCATCAAGGATAGAAGCCAGCACAGTGCGGCTGTTGCTGACCCACTTGGTCAATTTGAACCCACCCTGAGAGTACATATCCCTGAGGTTTTTTGTGAGAGCTATGGCTTGTCATTCTGTGGCCACTGACTTGAGGAAGTCATCAACATAGAAGTTGGACTTGACTGTTTGAATCACATCTTCGTCGTACCTCTCCCAGTTGTCTTCTGCAGTTTTTCACAATGCAAAGTTTGCACAACTTGGAGAGGATATAGCACCGAAAAGATGTACCCTCATTCTGTACTCTTTTGTAGTCTTTTGCTAGTATCACTGTCCGGCCACCATAGGAATCGCAGGAAGTCTAAGTCATCTTCATGGACACGTACTTGATGGAACATTCCTTCGATGTCTGCCATCATGGCAATGTGCTCTTGCCGAAATCTTAGCAAGACTCCTATAAACGTGTTTTTCAGATCAGGGTCTTGGAGTTTACTGTTGAGAGATGTGCCTTTATTGGATGATGAACAGTCAAACACCACTCGTATTGTTCCTGTGGTATGTACCATACCTTGCCTTTCTCTCTGAGGAGCTGTTCTTGTGGTACCTTCTCATCGTAACCTTTTGTTATCATCATCTTCCATGAAGCCTTTGTACTCTGCAGCGTAACCTTCGTCCTTCTTGAACTTCCTGATAATATTTAGAGCCCGCTGCTCTGCTCTGCCATGTCATGATTGTTTGGCAGGACTACATCTTTGTTGTGAAAGGGCAACGGTAAGTAGTAGTGACGGTCTTTGAGGGTTATGGAGCTTGATACTATCTCCATAAAGTTACGATCCTCAGCTGACATCTCACTTTCTCTTCATACTCTCTCTCAGGGAAGTCATGGTTGTACTGATTTACAAGAAGAACCCCCAGGTCGGCCATTGAGATACGATTGACCATCATCGTAGGACGCCAAGATTCTTCTGCCATGGTACAAATGTTGAGGACCATTCATCACCCATCCAAAGAGGGTTTTCACTGCATATGGTCCGTTGTCTTGGCTTTTTATGATTTGCCAGGGTTCCATTGCCTTTGGAGCATTTACGCCAATCAGGAGTTCTACGTCGGCATCAATCTCCTTCAACTGAACCTCTTTCAGGTATGGCCACCTTTTGAGATCTTTCTGAGTGGGAATGTTCTCTCTTGTCACTGGGATCTTATTCTGGGTGTAGACATTTGGTAATGCAAGAAATGTGTCGCCTTCCACATTGCCAATCACTAATCCAGATATCTCAAAGCTCTTGGTATGACTCTCCTGCCCCATTGTGCGTAGCAGAATTTGTCTCACTGCCTTTAGCTTTCAGCTGCCTCAGTCTCTCTGTACAAAATGTTGCTGAGCTACCATAATCGAGAAACACATAAGTTAACAGACTTGCTTCCATTTGCCATCTTTACTTGAACTGGCGCAAGTGCACAATCTGTACCGGCTCCGGTATCTTCACCAGCTTCCAGTGAAACAAGAGCACTGCTGACAGTCTCCTCCCGCTTTACTGCTACACCACTCATATCTGCCTTTTGAAATCTACATCTCTCTCTTCCTTCAATGTGCCGGACAGTGGGGTGCTTTCTTTGACAGCTCTGATAGGTCATCCTTCTTTTACATTATTTTCTTAAGTGTCCTCTTATCAAACAGCAAAAACAAAGACTTTTTGATCTCAAACTCAACCTTGGATTTGTGTCGCTGGGCCTTCACCTGTTGGCAGTCAACCAATAAATGCTCACCAGCACAAAATACACATGCGATGCTGGGAGCATCAGAAGGGTAGATGCCTGGTCTCTTTACTTTGAATGTTTGTTCTTTTAGAGGGTTTTCAGGGTCACAATCTGCCACTACAGCTACTGCAGTGGCAAAGCTGCTTGCCCTACTCTTGGACTTGAACTGCTGTTTAAAGTCAGCTGCTGTTTTGGTTTTTAAAAACCTTTTGTTGGACAGGGGATCTTGAATATCTCCATGCAACGGATCCTGCAATATTTTGGCCTATTTTTCCATGAATGTCACAATGTCACTGAACTGGGCCTTCAGGTGGCTTCTCTCTAAAATATCACATGCTGTAGGCCTCCATTTTCCCCTTAGCTTGTAGGGAAGTTTTGACATGATAAACTTTTTGTTGAAGGGAGGATTAAGCTCTTCCATGTTCTGTAGGTCTTGCATAGCGTTACAGCAACCTCTAGATAGAGTGCATAGCCACCCAGTCCCTTTCCATTATCCGGTTTGATGTTTGTCCAGTTCCAAACTTTTTCCATGTAAGCAGTGGTGACTTTGATTTCATTGCCAAAGTGTTCTTTTAACAACCTCTTAGCCTCTGCATAGCATCTTCTGGCTTCCATATGCAGACAACTACGGACCAGATCCTTGGGCTGACCAGAGGTGTACTGTTCCAGGTAATTGAGCCTATCCTGGTGGCTGCTTGTCTTATCTTCTATGCCATGCTCAAATGCATGCATGAATGGCCTAAAATTTAGAGGATCACCGTCAAACATAGGTATCTCCCTAACAGGGAGTGTGGCCTGTTTGTGCTGTAGTACATGGGGGTCAGCAATTTCATTCTGCTTTTGCATGACAGTAGAGAGGTTATCAAGGCTGGTATTATGGCTGATACCCGCAGTGTTGATTCTGTATTGATTGATAGACCTTGCTGTTGGCTGCTGAAGGGTGTGGTTTATGACTGTTTTCTGAATAGATTTTGATGGCTTTGTTGTCGGTTGTTGTAAAACCCTTTGTAATGGGGTCTTTGGAACTGCACCTAATGCAGCAAACTCAACAGGTGATGGTTCAGGTTCCTCATAGACCTCGGGTTCCTGGTTCTCAAAATAAGAGTTCATTCCATCTTCTTGGCTTAGTAAATGGGCTGCCACGGCATGGGATTGAGAAGTTGACTCACCACTCTCTAGGACCTTCAGTCTGGCATTATATGCTGCTATGTCCGTTTCCAGTGCCTTTTTTTCCATCCTAACCTTCAGTTGAGCTTTCTGTTGTTCCAGTTGAGCTTTCTGTTGTTCCAGTTGAGCTTTCTCCAGTTCCAATGCATGCTTGTCCTGTAATGATGCTTGGCAAGCTAGTAGAGCTGCTTGTTCTGCCTCAGCTTTTAGGCGTGCAGAGGACATTGAGGAAGCAGCCTTAGAATACTTTGTTTTATTTGATGTTTTTGACACATTGGAAATGCTGTCGTGTGGTTCAATGAGTGTTTGTGCCTCAACTTCATATTTTTTTCCGTATTTCCACCTCTTCCAGGAAATGTTCATAAGTCCTCATTCTTGGTTGATAATAGTTAATGCTCTCATTTTCCTGTTCCTCTTCTGTGACCAGCTCTAGCACAGATTCATGAGCATTCTTAAAGTCATTGAGAACAGCATCAAATGTTTCAAGACCCTCATTCACAGTTTCAACATTTCCTACATCAACAAGAAGGAATTTTATTTCATTCATTTTGCCTGTACACACTCCAAGTTTGCCTCTCCGGGCTGCATAGAGTGAATTTAAATGCTCTTCTGCCCTCTCCAGTGGGGTCTTATGTGGGATTTCATCCGCCATCATTCACTTTTAGTTCCTTTAATTTACAATGACACAGTTGTTGGTTTGATTGTTAAACTTCTTTAATGCTTTAAAACACAGTCATCCATTTCAGCATATTGACCCATTTTTAATTGAACATGTGCAAATTCTGCATTTTAGATGCGAATTCCATTCCCAAGTTTATCAGACGTTACAATTATAAAACACATTTGCGCTACCGATGTAAAGACCGTTTCAAGTTGGATATTCAACGGATATTTGCGCTTTCAAACCTCAAAAGCTTTCAAACCACTTGAGCCACAGACACCAAATAAGTGTCATGATGTTGGAAGAATTGTGCACAACATTGCACAGGTCTTATTTTCAAGATTTGGACATTAATTCGCTTTCCAAAGCTAATTAACATGTGGAAATGTGAGCAGCATTTTGTATTACAAGTTTAATTAGTTAGGGAGCGTAAACAAAGTACAAACTTTTTTTACATTCAAATTTCAATAGCTCCTTGGTCATGTGGCCTAGTTACTTCAAACAAGGTTCAGAATGTCAACTCAGTGGGCCTACACATTGCACACCCTTTAGTTTGTCCATTTTCATCTCACAAGATTTTAAAATAATTTTTCAAAATGTAGAATTTCAATAGCTTCTTGGTCATGTGATCTAATGTCCACTGACTACCCTTCTATATTGCACACTCTTGTTTGTGTACTGTAAAATCACGCGGTGTAGCGTACATTTTTCATAGTTTCAAATTTGCAATATCTCCTTGGTCATGTCATTTTATTTTTTATTTCACCTTTATTTAACCAGGTAAGCTAGTTGAGAACAAGTTCTCATTTACTACTGCGACCTGGCCAAGATAAAGCAAAGCAGTGCGACACAAACAACAACACAGAGTTACACATGGAATAAACAAACATAGTCAATAACACAATAGAAAAAAAATTAAGTCTAAATAGAGTGTGTGCAAATCGCGTGATGTGGTAAGGCAATAAATTGGCCATAGTAGCGAGGTAATTACAATTTATCAGATTAACACTGGAGTGATAGATGAGCAGATGATGATGTGCAAGTAGTGATACTGGTGTGCAAAAGAGCAGAAAAGTACATAAAAACAATATTAGGATGAGTTAGGTAGATTGGGTGGGTTATTTAATTACACACCTAAGAAGCATGCAGTGGATATACACCCATATTGCATAACCTCTAGTCATGTATCTTCTATATTGTTGTACATTAATATTAGTTTGACAATTAGTGGGTTCAGTCCAGTGTTGTGTTTACCCTTTTCATTAATATTTATCTACAATAATTGGTAGTTTTAAGTACTTATTTTCCCTGTTTTTATTTGTTATTTTTCCAATATTTAATAGTGATACACAATAGGAGAGAGACAGATAATATCTCCTTTCATCATTAATATCAACCATAAATGAAAAGGGCAAAGTACGAGAGTCATGCTATTAATTGTCCAAAGCAGGGATGGAGAGTAAGGTAGGCTAGTGAGGTAGGCTGCAGTGGGTTTGCTGGTCAATACAAACACTGAACATGTAACCACAGTAATGGTGGCCAGTAAATCAATGAATAAAAATGTAATATTGACAAATTAAACAGAAATTGTAGAGGTAGGAAGTCTACCATAGATCATTAAAATAATGACACACTTCATCAATTTAAATATTATGGGGAGACCCATACATTTGGCAGCCAAGCACGAGTTATCAGTGTAGCCTATTATCGTCTAGACATACACTACCTTTCAAACGTTTGAGGACACTTAGAAATGTCCTTGTTTTTGAAAGAAAAGCACATTTTTGGTACATTAAAATAACATCAAATTGATCAGAAATACAGTGTAGACATTGTTAATGTTGTAAATGACTATTGTAGCTGGAAACGGCTGATTTTTAATGGAATATCTACATAGGCATACAGAGGCCCATTATCAGCTACCATCACTCCTGTGTTCCAAAGGCACGTTGTGTTAGCTAATTCAGGTTTATAACTTTTTAAAAGGCTTATTGATCATTAGAAAACCCTTTTGCAATTATGTTAGCACAGCTGAAAACTGTTGTGCTGATTTAAAGAAGCAATAAAACTGGCCTTCTTTAGACTAGTTGAGTATCTGGAGAATCAGCATTTGTCAGTCTATTCTTGTTCTGAGAAATCAAGGCTATTCCATGTGAGAAATTGACAAGACACTGAATATCTCGTACAACACTGTGTACTACTCCCTCCACAGAACAGCGCAAACTGGCCCTAACCAGAATAGAAAGAGGAGTGGGAGGCCCCGATGCACAACTGAGCAAGAGGGCAAGTACATTAGAGTGTCTAGTTTGAGAAACAGATGCCTCACAAGTCCTCAACTGGCAGCTTCATGAAAAAGTACCTGCAAACACCAGCCTCAACATCAACAGTAAAGAGGCGACTACGGGATGCTGGCCTAGGCAGAGTTGCAAAGAAAAAGCCATATCTCAGACTGGCCAATAAAAATAACAGTTTAAGATGGGCAAAACAACACAGACACCAGACAGAGGAAGATTGGAAAAAAGTGTTATGGACAGACAAATCTATGTTTGAGGTGTTTGGATCACAAAGAAGAACATTCGTGAGACGCAGAAAATTAAAAAAATGCTGAAGGAGAGTTTTACGCCATCTGTCAAACATGGTGGAGGCAATGTGATTGTTTTGGGGTGCTTTGGTTGTGGTTAAGTGGGAGATTTGTACAGGGTAGAAGTGATCTTGAAATCGGAACGCAATCACTCTATTTTGCAACGCCATGACATACCCTGTGGACGGTGCTTAATTGGAGCCAATTTCCTCCTACAACAGGACAATGACCCGAAGCACAGCTCCAAACTATGCAAGAACTATTTATGGAAGAAGCAGTCAGCTGGCATTCTGTCTATAATGGAGTGGCCAGCACAGTCACCAGATCTCAACCCTATTTAGCTGTTGTGGGAGCAGCTTGACCATATGGTACATAAGAAGTGACCATCAAGCCAATCCAATTTGTGGGAGGTGCTTCAGGAAGCATGGGGTGAAATCTCTTCAGATTACCTCAACAAATTGACAACTAGAATGCCAAAGGTCTGCAGGGCTGTAATTGCTGCAAATGGAGGATTCTTTGATGAAAGCTAAGTTTGAAGGACACAATTATTATTTCAATTAAAAATCATTATTTATAACCTTGTCAACATCTTGACCATATTTCCTATTCATTTTATGTATGTTTTCATGGAAAACAAGGACATTTCTAAGTGACCCCAAAGTTTTGAATGGTAGTGAATATACATTGAATTACAGTTTTGAAAAAACGAATCCTGTGTGAATCGTCCTCTGGAATAAATAATGCACATACTTGGATAATAATTACAAAACCAACCTCATTAGTAATACACGTCGGAATAGGGCTATAATATGGCAAAGAAAAGGCTTATCATCGTAGAGTGCAACACATCATCCCATGGGATCGGTCAAGGCTGCACACAGCAGAAATATCAATGAAATAGTCTAGTTCCTACACATCACCTTCTATATTCAAACAAAACAGGCATTTTATAGACTAAATTGATGAGCAACTGGGCAGCATCATGCTCATGTCAGTCCTCTAGAACGCAAATGTAGTTTTCCTAGTAGGACTCCGCAATAATGAGGTTGTATGTACGTGTGTTCGCATCCGTTTCAGCGCGTTTTGAGTAAGAATCGATTCCTTTCAACTCCATCCACAGGAGTCGATTCCAAAAATCGCGGAGTCGTGCACCACTAGCCCCCTGATCATCCACTCAAGAATAAATCGGCCCGCGGCTGAATCTAGTTGATGATCCCTGATATATAGGCTACTACCGTGATGTCATATCACTTATGCCTGGGCTCATTGCCTCTATGTTTTGAAAATAATATAAATGAGAGTGGCGTATTATCATTTTTGTATTTGTTTACCTACGGAGTTTGTTGATACACTGATACTTTTCTACGGATAGTGAGTTCCCCCAACAATATATGTAACTAGAAAAATAATACTGCAGACAATTCAAATGAATCCTGTATTGTATTAGTCACTTTGTACCCACAGAAGTAGAACGTTCAAAATTTGTGTGCGGAAATGGTTAGGAGGTTGTGGAGAGGTCAGAGGGCAAAGGCTATTCACCCAGGATTCTCGATTGTGGAATACTGAATACACAGCCATCTTGGATCTAGCTACGAGGAGAAGGGAAATTAATGCGGTGAGGTTTTTACAGTATTTTCCCCTCAAATATAAACCCATTTGGTCCGACTCGAATCGTCACATCACAACACATTAATCTTTTTTGTCCTTGTCATTCGGTTTCGTGTGTTTTGGACCGGGTTGGCAGATTTGAATTCGAAAAGTATTCTGCGCTCTGTTTTTGTCTGTGGCTCCTAGCGTAAATTGAGACCGAAAGGTACTGGGAACTGGATAGGAGAAACAACAGGCCCAACCTGCACATCGCTACCTATAGGCAAGCAGACTGCCTGACAAGGGTTGTTGAATTGGAGGGATTTAGCTAGCTAACGTTAGTCTAGTGATGCTTGTTGTTGAACTAACTGTTATTATAACTAATCAGACTCGCGCTGTATTGTTAGTTAACGTTAGCCACAAAATGCTTTACGGAAAGTTTGGTGTAGAGAATAATAACTGAACCTTATAGTGTCACCTGAGCAGAAGCTTGTTGAATTGTTCTGAGGCAACGCTGCAGGGATGGACACAGTTTTTGTATGTTGACCAATGCATTTTCACACCAGCATGATAACAGTGAGTGGAAAATCAACAACACTATAAACGCGATTGTAAATTTGTTTTGTAAGGCACACTGTATGCACCAGTACTTGACTTGGGCAGGAGCTCAGTGGAGCTGAGTAACCAGCACCTCAGATTGTCTACTGCTTGAGCTCCTGTTCTTCTTATACTGTAGTACATTACCTCTCAACTATTGTGGAGCTCCTGCACCTAAATTTAAACAGTACCGGCACCCAAAATGAGTACTGGAACCTATTTAATTCCAAGTCAAGCATTGGTATGCACACATCGCGCAAGGTGTGGGCGTGTTGTCTGGTAGTGAGATGTGATGTCGGACCAGTTGAAACTGAATGTGTAGTAAACCATAGTCATAGGACTAACACTACTGCGTAGCTTGTGTGTTTATCTCATGTCCTGACCATGATCATTTTTTAAATCTGATATGAACAGTGTGGACAGTGGATCCAGACATGCTGGTCGACAGTCTCAATTTCTATGGACTGTTGAGGAATTGAGATATTTAAACCTGTTCCTTCTTTCCACTCTCTGCAGGTGACAAACGGCATGTTCAGTGCTACGAGAAAGAAGTTTGTAGAGGGGGTGGAAAGTGACTACCCTGATGAGAACATGTACTACAGCCAGCCGTCCATGTACCCACATCGGTCGGACAAAGACGTAAGTGCTCTGTCTGCTCGATCGCACATCCCTACTACAGCTCCCTTTGAACTTGAAGTAAGTAAATTGTTTTCACGTCCTTCTATAATGTAAATCTGTTTATGGTTATTTTTCATATTTAGGGAAATTTAGACTACACCATCATCCTATATGACTATAACTTGTCTTGGCATTGATGTTGTTATTATTATTATCCTTTAAATTGAATACCCCAATTACAGTGTAATTCCAATGTAATGTGATTTGTAAATAATGATATACGAACTGCCCTAATGTGCGATTATGTGTTATTGATAAAGGTATTGTCATCTGTTGGTATTCTTGTTTCCAGTCCTTCCCTCTCACTTTGTGGTTTATCTCTCTCCTTGTCCTCCTAGATGCTCTCGTCTCCCTCACCGTCGTCATCAGGTCAACTATCCCAGCTTGGGGCCAGTTTATATGGCCCACAGAGTAAGCTGGCTGCATCTGTTCATTTACATTTCTGTCTGTGGTTTTCAGGGTCTTTTCTACTAAGGCTGTAATGCATTTTGGTCTGTAACAATTTTGTAGTCAAGTCATACCTGGAGAAATTAATCAATTTAGAATAATTACCCTGTAAATGTACCTGGTTTAAATATAGCCAATTCAAAACAGACTTCAACACTTCTTGTTGATCTCAAAATATCGCTATGAGAAATATCCAACATTTTGGTCACTTTGGAATTTGATAAGAGTCCCATATTGACTGTTTCTATTTCTCCTGTTGCAGGTGCACTAGGCTTCTCGATAAGGGGCATGGGCAACAACACGCCTCAGTTAAACCGCAGCTTAACGCAAGGCACTCCGCTACCGAGCCATATCACCCCCACCACTGGGGTACCCACCATGTCCCTCCATACCCCACCCTCGCCAAGCAGGTGTGTGTAAGATGGAGATGCTGGAGAAAGAGGTTCTTGAGACCGAGAGACCACATACAGTGCCTTGCGAAAGTATTCG
Organism: Oncorhynchus kisutch; assembly: GCF_002021735.2. Taxonomy (NCBI): domain Eukaryota; kingdom Metazoa; phylum Chordata; class Actinopteri; order Salmoniformes; family Salmonidae; genus Oncorhynchus; species Oncorhynchus kisutch. The sequence continues at coordinate 15,218,538 of NC_034183.2, read as the reverse complement.
GCCCCCTTGAACTTGCGACCTTTTGCCACATTTCAGGCTTCAAACATAAAGATATAAAACTGTATTTTTTTGTGAAGAATCAACAACAAGTGGGACACAATCATGAACTGGAACGACATTTATTGGATATTTCAAACTTTTTTAACAAATCAAAAACTGAAAAATTGGTCGTGCAAAATTATTCAGCCCCTTTACTTTCAGTGCAGCAAACTCTCTCCAGAAGTTCAGTGAGGATCTCTGAATGATCCAATGTTGACCTAAATGACTAATGATGATAAATACAATCCACCTGTGTGTAATCAAGTCTCCGTATAAATGCACCTGCACTGTGATAGTCTCAGAGGTCCGTTAAAAGCGCAGAGAGCATCATGAAGAACAAGGAACACACCAGGCAGGTCCGATATACTGTTGTGAAGAATTTTAAAGCCGGATTTGGATACAAAAAGATTTCCCAAGCTTTAAACATCCCAAGGAGCACTGTGCAAGCGATAATATTGAAATGGAAGGAGTATCAGACCACTGCAAATCTACCAAGACCTGGCCGTCCCTCTAAACTTTCAGCTCATACAAGGAGAAGACTGATCAGAGATGCAGCCAAGAGGCCCATGATCACTCTGGATGAACTGCAGAGATCTACAGCTGAGGTGGGAGACTCTGTCCATAGGACAACAATCAGTCGTATATTGCACAAATCTGGCCTTTATGGAAGAGTGGCAAGAAGAAAGCCATTTCTTAAAGATATCCATAAAAAGTGTCGTTTAAAGTTTGCCACAAGCCACCTGGGAGACACACCAAACATGTGGAAGAAGGTGCTCTGGTCAGATGAAACCAAAATTGAACTTTTTGGCAACAATGCAAAACGTTATGTTTGGCGTAAAAGCAACACAGCACATCACCCTGAACACACCATCCCCACTGTCAAACATGGTGGTGGCAGCATCATGGTTTGGGCCTGCTTTTCTTCAGCAGGGACAGGGAAGATGGTTAAAAGTGATGGGAAGATGGATGGAGCCAAATACAGGACCATTCTGGAAGAAAACCTGATGGAGTCTGCAAAAGACCTGAGACTGGGACAGAGATTTGTCTTCCAACAAGACAATGATCCAAAACATAAAGCAAAATCTACAATGGAATGGTTCAAAAATAAACATATCCAGGTGTTAGAATGGCCAAGTCAAAGTCCAGACCTGAATCCAATCGAGAATCTGTGGAAAGAACTGAAAACTGCTGTTCACAAATGCTCTCCATCCAACCTCACTGAGCTCGAGCTGTTTTGCAAGGAGGAATGGGAAAACATTTCAGTCTCTCGATGTGCAAAACTGATAGAGACATACCCCAAGCGACTTACAGCTGTAATCGCAGCAAAAGGTGGCGCTACAAAGTATTAACTTAAGGGGGCTGAATAATTTTGCACGCCCAATTTTTCAGTTTTTGATTTGTTAAAAAAGATTGAAATATCCAATAAATGTCATTCCACTTCATGATTGTGTCCCACTTGTTGTTGATTCTTCACAAAAAAATACAGTTTTATATCTTTATGTTTGAAGCCTGAAATGTGGCAAAAGGTCGCAAAATTCAAGGGGGCTGAATACTTTCGCAAGGCACTGTAAGTCAATGTGTTTAAATGCCATGGAATCATTATTCTGCTGTTAGTTAGTTAGCTGTTCAGTTCAGTAGTTCCAGAGCAGGACAGGACATTATTAGTAAAAAATAATCACCTGGCTTCATATCAAGCCATTCTGTTCACCCATTAGTCTAACTCTAACCTGTGATGTCTCCTCCACAGGGGGATCCTGCCGATGAACTCGAGGAACATGCTGAACCACTCCCAGGTGGGCCAGGGCATCGGGATGGGCGGCGGCAGGACCAACAGCATGGGCAGTTCAGGGCTGGGTAGCCCCAACCGCAGCCCCCCCAGCATTATCTGTATGCCCAAACAGCAGCCTGCACGGCAGCCCTTCACCATCAACAGGTACAGTCACACAGTCTGGCTGGCAATACAACTGAAAGATCTGCTGTTCTCAACTCTCTGTTTAAATGTCTAAATCATCAATTGTTTTTCGTGATGATTGAATATGAAGGTGATCCAGTTGGAGGCTAAAATTCTCCTCTGTATTTTTGTAGCATGTCGGGATTCGGGATGAACCGGAACCAGGCGTTTGGAATGAACAACTCGTTATCAAGCAACATCTTCAATGGCACAGGTTAGTTGTGTGTCTCTTCAAAATAACCAGCTATCTGATGTAGAGGTCGACCGATTATGATTTTTCAACGCCGGTATCGATTATTGGAGGACTAAAAAAGCCGATACCGATTAATCGGCCAATTTTTATTTTTTACTTAATTTATTTGTGATAATGACAATTACAACAATACTGAATGAACACTTATTTTAATATAATACATCAATAAAATCAATTTAACCTCAAATAAATAATGAAACATGTTCAATTTGTTTTAAATAATGCAAAAACAAAGTGTTGAAGAAAGTAAAAGTGCAATATGTGCTATGTAAGAAAGCTAACGTTTAAGTTCCTTGCTCAGAACATGAGAACATATGAAAGCTGGTGGTTCCTTTTAACATGAGCATTCAATATTCTCACGTAAGAAGTTTTAGGCTGTAGTTATTATAGGAATTATAGGACTATTTCCCTCTATACCATTTGCATTTCATTAACCTTTGACTATTGGATGTTCTTATAGGCACTTTAGTATTGCCAGTGTAACAGTATAGCTTATGTCCCTCTCCCGCTCCTCCCTGGGCTCGAACCAGGAACACAACGACAACAGCCACCCTCAAAGCAGCGTTACCCATGCAGAGCAAAGGAAACAACCACAGGCTCAGAGCAAGTGATGTTTGAAACGCTATTAGCACACGCTAACTAGCTAGCCATTTCACTTCGGTTACACCAGCCTCATCTCGAAAGTTGATAGGCTTGAAGTCATAAACAGCGCAAAGCTTGAAGCACAACGAAGAGCTGCTGGCAAAATGCAAAGAAAGTGCTGTTTGAATGAATGTTTTACGCGCTTGCTTCTGCCTACCACTGCCAGATACTTAGATACTTGTATGCTTGTATGCTCAGTCAGATTATATGCAACGCAGGACACGCTAGATAATATCTAGTAATATCATCAACCATGTGTAGTTAACTAGTAATTATGATTGATTGATTATTTTTTATAAGATACGTTTAATGCTAGCTAGAAACTTACCTTGGCTTACTGCATTCGCGTAATAGGCAGTCTCCTTGTGGAGTGCAACGAGAGAGAGGCAGGTCGTTATTGCGTTGGACTAGTTAACTGTAAGGTTGCAAGATTGAATCCCCCGAGCTGACAAGGTGAAAATCTATCGTTCTGCCCCTGAACAAGGCAGTTAACCGACCGTTCCTAGGCCGTCATTGAAAATAAGAATGTGTTCTTAACTGACTTGCCTAGTTAAATAAAGATTAAATAAAGGTGTAAAAAAAAAAAACATTGGCCAAATCGGTGTCCAAAAATACAGATTTCCGATTGTTATCGGTCGACCTCTAATCTGATGCTCAGTCTGGCCATCCAATGATGCATCACATTCAGCCCAGTTTACCTGTAGGCTTTATGTCATCAAGTTTTTACAACATCCACTTTACCTATTCATTCACATACTATAAGACACTGTCAGCATGAAGAGTAACACCATTTTAATTTCTTACAAGTCTTTAACCTGCCCCTCACAGACGGCAGTGAAAACGTGACGGGGCTAGACCTGTCTGACTTCCCTGCGTTAGCAGACAGGAGTCGGAGGGAAGGAAGCGCAAACCCAACACCGCTACTCAACCCACTAGCTGGAAGGGCCCCCTATGGTAAGAACTCTGTATAGTGCACTAGTAAGGGTTTATAATAGTGGACTAGACTAGGAGGGCTACCCATTGTAAGGGCTCAGTGTAGTGCACTAGAAAGAAGGGCTCATTGTAATGCACTTGGCTTGGATGCAAAGGGAACTTGGCAATGCACATGTCAAAGCATCACTGACTCGTCATATTACTGTGGGCCAGTCAGCACTGCTAGACACATTCTCAGTGTAAATACTCAGCCCACTTCAGTCTCTCTTCAAATATAAACTGTGGCAAATCGTGATGAAGAAAGGGAGAAGGCCTTCTCCAATGGTGTGTGTATATATAACCCGAGGCTAAACTTCTTTCTCATTGTGGTGATTTATTTAAGAAGCCTCTTCTCTTCATCTCATGACCTCATCAGTTGGCATGGTGACGAAGCCATCGAACGAGCCGACGCAGGATTTCTCCATCCACAACGAGGACTTCCCTGCACTGCCTGGTCCCAACTACAAGGACCCCACGTTGAGCAACGATGACAGCAAAACAGTGAGTCAGACAGACAGACAGGCTGCCTTTAGCCTGGTTGTCAGTCTGTTTTCATTGGTCGGTGTCATGCCAAACATGGATAAAGCTGAAATGGACAGGCAACCATACAAGGCCTCCTTATGTTGAGCAACAACAACTACTGCATATTCAAGTCTTTCACCATATAATTAGTGGAGTGGACATCCTATATTCAAAGCAATGTTCCATGATGTCATGTGGCTTATAGATTATTCATTCATTTGTTTTTTGCTTTGTGCAGAACCTAAACTCTACAGGCAAGAGCACGTCCAGTGCAGACGGTCCTAAATTCCCCGGAGACAAGACGAGCTCAGCTCAGAACAACAGCCAGAAGAAAGGGATCCAGGTGTTACCTGACGGTGAGCCCGCTCAACCAATCACACCTCTCGCTCTCAACCTGGGTACCTCAGTGGGTTTTGACATGGTTCCTGCATGACCGTTGGTATGGTCCACATTTGCATTAGCTGTAGGGAAAGCTCTACTTGGTTATTATTTTCTCTCACTGTAGATTTTCCCACATCTGTAGGGCGGGTGACGAACATTCCCGGGGGAATGGTGACGGACCAGTTTGGGATGATTGGCTTGCTGACGTTTATCCGAGCAGCGGAGACGGACCCGGGCATGGTGCACTTGGCACTGGGGAGTGACCTCACAACGCTTGGACTCAACCTCAACTCTCCAGAGTAAGATGGTTGCTCTGTCTGAACATTAGGTTGAATGGCTACAGAAGTCAAAATCAATGTTTTGTTAGATGTTTTTATTCATCTTAAGTCTGTTGATCGTAACGTGTCCCCTCCTCTCCTGACAGAAACCTGTACCCCAAGTTTGCCTCCCCCTGGGCATCAGCACCGTGTCGACCTCAAGACATTGGTAAGACATTACCCTGACCACACACACATACCCCACACTAAGCCAGTTGGTGACCCTGGTGCCTCCTATCTTTCAGACTTCCACGTCCCCTCTGAGTACTTAACCAACATCCACATAAGGGACAAGGTAAGTGATACATCAGTAATCCCCTTTCAAGTGGTATTGATCTTATAATCTGGAAGAAAGCACAATGTCATAATTGGATAAACCAAATGATGGTGTTGATAAAGCCATCTCTCCTCTTCCTCAGCTGGCAGCTATTAAACTGGCGCGGTACGGTGAAGACCTGCTGTTCTATCTGTACTACATGAACGGAGGAGACCTGCTACAGCTCCTGGCAGCAGTAGAGCTGTAAGTGCTGTACTATCACTACTGAAGGCACTTTCACTTAGGCACCCTTGAGAGAGGTGTCTTTGAACATGGATCTTATCTAAAAAAGGCTAGGATTAATTAGCACACCTTAATTCCCAGGATCACCTTATCGGTTTCTTTCAGTAGTTGTTCATAGTTTCTATATGTTGTTATCAAGGAGTTATTTGTGCCTTTTTCTTTACTGACTCACTGTGCGTTAATGGCATCTCTCTCTCCTGCCTGTCTCGTGTTGGTGCAGCTTTAACCGGGATTGGCGGTACCACAAAGAGGAGCGGGTGTGGATCACGCGGGCGCCGGGCATGGAGCCCACACTAAAGACCAACACCTATGAGAGGGGGACCTACTACTTCTTTGATTGTCTTAACTGGAGGAAGGTAGCCAAGGTAAAGGTATTGGCTTTAGTATCTGCTACCCTCAATCAATACACTTAACATGAAGAGAAAGTGCTGTGTGTGCTATTCAGATTTACATGTATGTTTTGAGTTGTGAATCTCCTTGGATGGAGTTACGTGCTTGACATCGTAGTTTTTTTATTTTTAGGAACTTGTAAGTGTTTAACGTTGGTTCAAGATACACTTTTTGTATCTCTTTTACTGGTGATGTCTGTCACTCTGAGTTTTCAGCTCTTGATATTGATGATCAGTATTCTCACTCAGGCAATATAAACTCAACAGGAATCCTCCGTCTCCATTGCTGATTATGTGTTCTCTATCCCTCCAGGAGTTCCACCTGGAGTACGAAAAGCTAGAAGAGAGGCCCCACGTCCCATCTACCTTCAACTACAACCCAGCTCAGCAGGCCTTCTGAGGCCTAGTACAGTCCCAGGGGGACCGCTGTCCCTGCATACCTTCCTCCCAGCCTGAAGAGGATGGTGCGCTGCGGCCCAGGCGTCCATCCTGGTTTTTATTCCTTGAGGATCTGGCTAAAATGACTTCAGAGAAGGCGCTCACCACCGCGTAAGGGTGGGGAAAATTGAGCCCTGCCTTTCCCAAATTATGTGCTGCCCAAACACCTCCACTTGTTCTGTTTTTATTCCTTTCGTTTCATCGTTTTTGTTTTGTTTTTGACCAGGGTCTGTGTTTTGTTTACGTCTCTGAATCAGAAGCCTGTTTGGTCCAAGGTAGGAAAACGGACAATACCGACACACTTTACAGTGACAGAACAAGGGTTATGCCTCATCTCCCCCCCACCCCCCAAGTGTTAAGAACAGAGAAAGGTGGGGAAGGCTAAGCCAACAAGTACCATCCCACACGTGAGAACGAAAGGGCGGAAGAAGTGCAATGTTCATTGTTGCATTATTTAGTAATAAAAGAACACAAAGATTGTTTGTGCTTTTTTTTTAATGTGAAAACACTCCCTCATATTTTGTTTTGGATAGATAAGTAGCCTGTCTACAAATGTCTCTCCACTGCTTTCTCTCCATCTCTCCTCTTGTACATTCCCTCTTTTCTTCTCCACCGGCCCCACATCCCTTTCTTTCCTTCCTTTTGACTGGTATTTTCTGTCTGGCTTCAATATACAAATCAGAGACCGTTTTAGTGAAGTGTTGTTAGATTATCTACCCAGCTTCATTGTTCCAGAGCGAGCAAAACACTTTCCAGTCTTTGTTACGATTTTGTAAACGTGTACATTTTTAAAAAAAACATTTTGAACATCACATGAATAAAGATATATATGTACGAATGTGTATATATATGTATGTGTATACATATATATATATATATATGGCATCTATTTTGGAGGAAAATATTGCCCTGCCTTGTACCTCATCTTTAGGAGGTCAGCATGGAGTACAATATGTAGATAAAACAGGACATTTCTGGATCTGCTGGACAGGGCATCATACTTGGCACTGTGGGCACTTACGAAGAAATACAAATGAAAAAGACAAGGAAAGGCCTGATTCTCAGGAAAAACAAGGACATCCACCCCTAAAGTCCAAAGCAAGAGGACAGACGGACACATTTCACTCAAAGCTGTTTAAACAGCAGCCTTTCATAAGAAAAGGAAAAATGAATAATAATTTGAAGGGGAAAAAATCATACAGACCAATCTTGTATTTTCTGACGTTCAAAGCTTCTTTTTAATAAAGCAAAAAAGGCTTTCCTGAACTACTGTTGTCTGGTTTCTGAGGGAAGAGGGGGGGCATTCTTAATGAGAACCAAACACATTTGACACTGAGTGTACAACACATTAAGAACACCTTTCTAATATTGAGTTGCACCCCCCATTTGCCCTCAGAACAGTCTCAATTAGTTGGGGCATGGATTCTGCAAGGTGTCGAAAGCATTCCACAGGGAAGCTGGCCCATATCCAATGCGTCCCACAGTTGTGTCAAGTTGGCTGGAAGTCCTTTGGGTGATGGACCATTCTTAATACACACGGCAAACTGTTGAGCGTGAACAACCCTGCAGATGCAGTTTTTGACACACTCAAACCTGTGTGCCTGGCACATACCCCATTCAAAGGCACTCAAATATTTTGTTTTGCCCATTCACCCTCTGAGTGGCACACACACAGTCCACATCTAAAGGCTTAACAATCCTGATTTATCCTGTCTCCTCCCCTTCATCTACACTAATTGAAGTAGATTTAACAAGTGACATTAACATTTACATCATTTAGCAGATGGTCTTATCCAGAGTGCCTTACAGGAGAAATTAGGGTTAACTGTCTTGCTCAAGGGCACATCGACAGCTCAGCGATACAAACCAGCAACCTTGGAGCTACTGCCAAGATCATAGCTTTCACCCGGATTCACCTGGTCAGCCTGTCATGGAAAGTGTTCCTAATGTTTTGTCCACTCAGTGTATACGAAACAATTTACAACTTCCAATGGTCCTCTGAGTTGAATCTGTATGATCTGTATATAACCAGTGTATTACTGACCTGCTGATACAGACAGGACCATCTCTGGGCCAGTGGTGTGGAAGGAAGGAGTTGGGTCGGAATAGGTAGAACTAATACAGGTCTAGGCTGATAATAGATCATTCTTGAACAGAGGTGTGATAATCACAAAATAGAGGATATTTCTTGGAGTCATAATTGGTTTGTGATTAGTGCCTGTGCCTAATGAGGAATTATACAAGTAAACACAACCTCAGTTAACCCAGAACTAAAAACGTCATTTGGTCAGATGCAGTGTGTTCGTGAGAGATTAGTAAACACACAATGCATTTCTTTAGAAATGTATTTTATTACCATGACATTGTATCTGTAAGTATACAATACACTAATCATGGTTATTAAACACAAATGCCTTGGATTTACTACAGGTTAATCAACATAAACAAGACATTGGAATTAGGATGCCAAGCTGATGGCTGAAATGAACCAACCTGGGTATCAAACCAATCCATTGACCTACTTCTCTCTTCTACAGTTAGGATTAGGGTCACAGTTCTCCCCAAAAGTCCTTACTGACCCCAACCCTGTCACTCGCAATGGCTGCGTTTACACAGGCAGTCGAATTCTGCTTTTTTTTCTCTCCGCCAAATGTTGTTTTCTTGACCAATCACAGATCTTTTAACACCAGATCTTTTTCAGCGCTAGTCTGATTGGTCAAAAGACACTCAGAACTGGTCCCTTAGATTTTAGCTATCACTTATAGCTACCATTTCATCAACATACTTTTTCTCTCTTAATAACTCATCTTCATTCAATAATAGAATCAAAGCATCATTTTGTGCATGTAGTTCAGATCAAATAATCAAGGTGGACAGACACTTGTAGGTGTCGTTGAACCAAAAACAAAGCCTGAGGGATCAACCTTGCCTACATTTCTCTATTCAATGTGCACTTATGGTCTACGGCCCTGTGTTTTTGGCTATCATCAGTGTTGTAAAGTACTTAAGTAAAAATACTACTTAATGTAAGTTGTTTTTTGGTATCTGTACTTTACTATTTATATTTTTTAATACCTTTACTTCAATACATTCCTAAAGAAAATAACCAACTTTTTACTCCATACATTTTCCCTGACACCCAAAAGTATTTGTTACATTTTGAATGCTTAGCAGGACAGGAAAATTGTCCAATTCATGCACTTATCAAGAGAACATCCCTGGTCTTCTACTGCCTCTGATCTGGAGGACTCACTAAACAGAGAACATCCCTGGTCTTCTACTGCCTCTGATCTGGAGGACTCACTAAACAGAGAACATCCCTGGTCTTCTACTGCCTCTGATCTGGAGGACTCACTAAACACACATGCTTTGTTTGTAAACGATGTCTGAGTGTTGGAGTGTGTCCGACTATCCGTAGATTAAAATTTTAAAATGGTGTCGTCTGGTTTGCTTAATATAAGGAATTAGAAATTATTCATAATTTTACTTTTGGTACTTAAGTATATTTAAAAGCAAATACTTTTAGACTATTATTCAAGTAGTATTTTACTTGGTGACTTTCACTCGAGTCATTTTCTATTAAGATATTTTTTTACTAAAGTACGATGTTTGGGTACTTTTTCCAACACTGCTATCATGTAACATGACCAAGATTTGAACCTTTATTTGAAGCCTTTTACAGAAATTAGAATTACACCAAAAATGAAAACCAAGGTCTGAGGATGGTACTGGAACAATTTACATAAAAAGGGGACAGTTTGAAAAAAAGCTTTGTAGAAAAGGTTAAAATCCAGGTCATGTGACATGATTGCCCAAAACACAGGACTCTATGACATCATGACTTGGCATGTTCAAAGACCCTGCTTTAACAGATGAAATACTCAGCAGACAGGGCTATTAAGCACACATATCAAAACCATATTAGCAGTACCATTGGTAGACAATAAAACAAGTCCTTTACTAACATGACAGCATGCAACAAGGAAACATAGATCTTTATGATGATACAGGAACCCTTTGTGTTTAAAGGAAAATATTGATTTGAACATAAAAGATTAAGTGCTTTGCGTCATAAAATGACATTGAGAAAAGCTCTAAATGGACTGTAACCAAATAGTAAAGGGAGTTGTTATTTTTTCTACTCGTCATTGTAGTTATGAAGTATCTTCTCAACCAGTATTTTATGTATAGAAACAAACACAATATCAGTTATCATTGAACAATCAAAAAGGCACCCTGGCCTGAACTTAAAGACAATCACAATGGCAAGGAGTGAAATCCAATAGAATTTCATATAAACATAAAATGTCTACCAAGTCATGTCTGTCGTTGAAAACATTCATGAAGTCAAATGTGATGCACACACGTCATAATATTCTATGGAGACATTACAGAGAATACAACTACCACAACAAATCACTCTTCTCTTCTGCGAGAACATCGAATTATCCTGTATGTTCATTCATTGTGATGCTCACCATTATACGGACAAAGGCTACGATGTCAGCACTGCAGAAGAGGAAGCAGACATGTTAGGATTTAGACTTCAGCATTATGTCGAAGGACAAAAAGTGGAAAGTAACATGTACACACATACAAATCCATCAATGTAATTGATTACATCATCATCTCCCTGATATCAGGGTCATTAATTACAGAGCTGCTGATTTTATCATATCAAAATAATCTCTGGCATGTAATGCCACTTGACATCTAGTCTATTCAGGCTGATTAAACAGTCTGAAGACACACCTCTGTCTCATTATTTATTACAACCAATTAAATGTCGCCACAGAAAAGAAATAACATTTTGCCTGACATTAACTACTCATTCCCCCAAAATAAATGATAAGCAGTCCAGTTACCACAAAGTAGCTAATCCATACATACAGCGAAAGAGATCGACAAAAGAGAGAAAGAGCGAGTGTTTGAGCATTTGAGAAAGAGATTACATTTTATTAACGATGAGACACCTCCATGGGGGCATAATCATGAGATGCTTCGCAGACATGGGACCAGAATTACATGAAGCAAATCATTACTAGAACCCTCTCCGCCTCCATCACCAGAGCCTCACAGGACCAATCCAGGGCTTAAAAGGACCAGCAGTTCAGGGGCAAAGAATGGAATTTTCTACACCAGGGGGGCTTCCATGTCTCTAAGAACACACTCCAGTCTTCAACTTTCCCTCTTGTGTCACAGGACATGACAGTAGTCTTCTGCCCTGTTTTCCCCCACCTTGTCCTCCTCCAGTAGAGTACCCCTGTCATCCAGATTAGTCCCAGAACTGATATTTGAACTATGACCTAATGAACTCGTGTGTCCCTTAGCAGTCCCTTAGCAGTCCCTTAGAAGTTCAGAGCCATCTGTACATGTGGGCACTGCTTTGGCAGCCGCTTCTGAAAGACAGAAATAAAGACGGTCATGTTTACATAACATTATTCACCATTAGCTGATGGCATAACATCAGCTGATCTTCCTGTAAATTGCATTGGTACTCTCTTCATAAAGCCACTATTCAAAACACAACCATCATTACATGAATATAAAATGTATTTCCACATGTCTCCTCAAAATATAAATATGAATTATTCTATAAATTATTGATTGAGGAACAATCTGAGGAATGTGGCTATTTTTCTTGATTGTTGTTGTACCGATCTGATTTGGATTCAATTTTGTCTCATGAATTGTATGCATAGGGCTGCCTTGTGAAAGAGACCCTGGTCTTAATGGCGACTCCCTGTTAAAATAAAGGTAAAATAGAAAATTAAATAAAAACGATTGACCTCCCCCCAGTGAACCCTCCTCAAAAGGTCAAATGGGGGGGGGGGGGGGGGCATATATTTGTTCTGTTTCACATGTACAAGTGTGTGGTGTGAAATTGAAATGTGTTTTTTTTGCATATCCAACTCCCCCGAGACACCCTTGGAGAGTTGTGTCATGGCTAGGGGTCAACCATTATTGACAACGACCCCGGAGCAATTAAATCAAATATAATGTTATATGTCACATGTGCTGAATACAACAGGTGTAGACCTTACAGTGAAACACTTACTTACAAGCCCCTAACCAACAATGCAGTAAAAAAAAAAAGAAAAAAAAGAGATAAGAATAACAAATAATTAAAGAGCAGCAGTAAATAACAATAGCAGGGCTATATACAGGGTGTACCGGTAAAGAGTCAATGTCAATGTGCAGGGGCACCGGTGTCGAGGTAATTGAGGTAATATGTACATGTAGGTAGAGTTACTAGTGACTACGCATAGATAATAACAGAGAGTAGCAGCAGCATTCCGGGGAGGTGGGCAATGCAAATAGTCTGGGTAGCCATTTGATTAGCTGTTCAGGAGTCTTATGGCTTGGGGGTAGAAGCTATTTAGGAGCCTCTTGGACCTAGACTTGGCGCTCCGGTACCGCTTGCCTTGTAGTAGTAGAGAGAACAGTCTATGACTAGGGTGGCTGGAGTCTTTGACAAACTTTAGGGCCCTCCTCTGACACTGCCTGGTATAGAGGTCCTGGATAACTGTAAGCTTGGCCCTGGTGATGTACTGGGCCGTACGCACTACCCTCTGTAGTGCCTTGAGGTCGGAGGCTGAGCAGTTGTCCTACCAGGCAGTGGTGCAACCAGTCAGGATGCTCTCGATGGTACAGCTGTAAAAACTTTTGGGGATCTGAGGACCCATGCCAAACCTTTTCAGACTCCTGAGGGGAAATAGGTTTTGTCGTGCCCTCTTCAGGGCTGTCTTGGTGTGCTTGGACTGTGGTAGTTTGTTGGTGATGTGGACGCCAAGGAACTTGAAGCTCTCAACCTGCTCAACAGCCCCGTCGATGAGAATGGGGCATGCTCGGTCCTCCTTTTCCTGTAGTCAACAATGCTCTCCTTTGTCTTTCCTGTAGTCCACAATGACCTCCGCCCTATAGGCTGTCTCATCGTTGTCAGTGATCAGGAAGTTCAGGATCCAGAGGGAGGATTGCAGAGGAAGTCCCAGGGTCCTTAGCTTAGTGATGAGATTTGAGGGCACTATGGTGTTGAACGCTGAGCTGTAGTCAATTAACAGCATTCTCTCATAAGCGTTCCTTTTGTCCAGGTGGGAAAGGGCAGTGTGGAGTACAATAGAGATTGCATCATCTGTGGATCTGTTGGTGCAGTATGCAAATTGGAGTGGGTCTAGGGTTTCTGGGAGGATGGTGTTGATGTGAGCCATGACCAGCCTTTCAAAGCACTTCATGGCCACAGACGTGAGTGCTACGGGTTGGTAGTAATTTAGGCAGGTTACCTTAGTGTTCTTGGGCACAGGGACTATGATGGTCTGCTTGAAACATGTTGGTATTACAGACTCAGACAGGGAGAGGTTGAAAATGTCAGAAGACACTTGCCAGTTGGTCAGCGCATGCTCAGAGAACAAGTCCTGGTAATCCGTCTGGCCCTGCGGCCTTGTGAATGTTAACCTATTTGAAGGTCTTACTCACATTGGCTGCAGAGAGTGTGATCACACAGTCGTCTAGAACAGCTGATGCTTTCATGCATGTTTCAGTGTTACTTGCCTCAAAGCGAGCATAGAAGTAGTTTAGCTCGTCTAGTAGGCTCATGTCACTGGGCAGCTCTCGGCTGTCCTTCCCTTTGTAGTCGGTAATAGTTTGCAAGCCCTGCCACCTCCGACGAGCGTCGGTGCTGGTGTAGTAGGATTCGATCTTTGTCCTGTATTGAAGCTTTGCCTGTTTGTTGGTTCGTCGGAGGGCATAGCGGGATTTCTTATAAGCTTCCGGGTTAGAGTCCCGCTCCTTGAAAGCGGCAGCTCTACCCTTTAGCTCAGTGTGCATGTTGCCTGTAATCCATGGCTTCTGATTGGGGTATGTACGTACAGTCACTGTGGAGACGACGTCCTCAATGCACTTATTGATGAAGCCAGTGACTGATGTGGTGTACTCCTTCCTCAATGCCATCGGAAGAATCCTGGAACATATTCCAGTCTGTGATAGCAAAACAGTCCTGTAGATTAGCATCTGCTTCATCTGACACCTTTTTTATAGACCGAGTCACTGCTGCTTCCTGCTTTAATTGTTTGCTTATAAGGAGGAATCAGGAGGATAGAATTATGGTCAGATTTGCCAAATGGAGGCGAGGGAGAGCTTGGTACGTGTCTGTGTGTGGAGAAAAGGTGGTCAAGAATTTTTTCCCCCTCTGGTTGCACATTTAACATGCTGATAGAAATGAGCTAAAACTTATTTAAGTTTCCCTGCATTAAAGTCCCCGGCCACTAGGAGCACAGCCTCTGGATTAGCGCGTTACTGTTTGCATATGGCGGTATACAGCTCATTGACTGCGGTTTTAGTGCCAGCATCAGTCTGTGGTGGTATGTCGACAGGTAAAAAAAAAAATACAGATGAAAACTCTCTAGGTAGATAGTGTATCTCATGATAAGCTGTAAACCACACTATCTCAGGCGAGCAAAACCTTGAGACTTCCTTTGATATCGTGGACCAGCTGTTGTTCACATATTAGCATAGGACCCCGCCCTGTGTCTTACCAGAGGCTGCTGTTCTGTCCTGCCGATGGAGTGTATAACCCGCTAGCTGTATGTTCTTAATGCCATCGTTCAGCCACGACTCGGTGAAACATAAGATATTGCAGTTTTTAATGTCCCGTTGGTAGGACATACAGTGGGGAGAACAAGTATTTGAAACACTGCCGATTTTGCAGGTTTTCCTACTTACAAAGCATGTAGAGGTCTGTAACTTTTATCATAGGTACACTTCAACTGTGAGAGACGGAATCTAAAAAAATCACATTGTTTGATTTTTAAGTAAATGCTGCCCTCATGACCCCTGACCTCTGTCCTTCCTCTCCTGGGTCTCCTCGGCGGCCGTCTTGTCAGCTCTGAAGAAGATCCGAGCGCTGCTCAAGGAGAAGTGAAGCAGTTCAAACTCCTGTAGGAGACAACAGAGACGGGGCATTACTGATTGATTGGTTAAATTGATTATTTCAGTGTCTACACACAAAGCTGCCAAGCTCATATTCCCCTCCTCTCCTTTTGCAGCTGTAGGTAGGATACCCATTCCCCATAATCACTGGTCCAGGATCAGATATTGTCAAACCCTCATGATGGTCAAGGCTAGGACTTGACGTTGAATAATCTAACCCTAGATCGGAGGTCAGTGGTCAGCTATGTACCTGCAGGTAGATGTCCAGTCTCTTCTGGGTGAGGTTCATTGTCTGCAGGAGCTTCTCATCCTGACTGGTGGCCTGGACATTCTGCTCCTTCACCACAGCACTCATCTCCTTCATGTACTTCTCCCTGACCGCCTGGAACCAGTGGAGGGAGTCAAACTCCAAGTACTGGTCCAGCAGCTTAAGGATGTAGGCCACACCTGGGGCAGGAGAGTGGAGAGGAGAGGGAGGGGTAGGAGGGAGAGGAAGGGGTAGGAAGGAGATGGGGGGATGGAGAGGAGAGGGAGGGGTAGAAGGGAGAGGGAGGGAGAGGATGGAGAGGGTGGAGGAGGGTATGAGGGAGGAAGGAGAAAGAGCAGAGGAGAAGAGGAAGGGAGAGAGACAAGGTGAGAGTGAGATAACAACGATCAGTGAAAATCATCAACAACTAATGTGAAAGTTTTATCCTATCCTACTACATACAGTGATCTGTGAAAGATCATACCACACTGACTCACCCATGGCAAAGCCATCGTCTGTGAAGGCTGCCCCTCCTTTGTTTTTCTTGTTGAGTTTCTCCTTGCAGCCAATGGAGTGCTCCACAAAATTCACCGTCTGAAGGAGAGAAAAGGAAAGGTTGTATAACCTGCTTCTACACCTGCATTGCTTGCTGTTTGGGGTTTTAGGCTGGGTTTCTGTACAGCACTTTGAGATATCAGCTGATGTACGAAGGGATATATAAATACATTTGATTTGTATAAGAGAAGGTATCTGCTGCTTCAGAACAGAAAGTTAGATGGACAGGGAGCGAGCGAGAGATAAACATAAAGGAGCGAAGGATGGACAGACTGCTCACAGAGATGGGTGAATGTCTGAAAGACAGAGATGAAGTGCTCAGACATGAGTGGGTGAAAGTTGAACAGAGAGATGAGTGAAAGAGATGAATAGAGAGAGGAGTGAAAGGACACACCAGAGGAGGTACGATCATGTAGAAGTTTCTCAGGTGCATGTTCTTGATGCTGCGGAACTCGGGGGCGAACACTCCCACCAGCATCTTGAAGTACTCTGTCCCCTCAGCAGAGTTACTGGTCAGATCCCCCAGCACAGAGTCCAGCAGGCTGAGAGGAAGACACATTCAGAAGAGATAAGAACACTTTATTTAGCCCATAGAGAGCAATTGTTTTGGTTAAAGCTGTGTGAATTGAAATACATCATCAGGTGCACACAAGCATACCTGGCAGCTTTCTGGGTCTCCTCTGAAAGCCCCTCCTCCTTCACCAGCTCCTCAAAGTTCACTATATCCTCCAGGTCAGGGACAAACCTGGGAAACACACAATACACAAGTGGGTTTATGGTTCACCATTTACTATAGAACTAGTTTACCCACAACCCCCTTTACAGTACTACATCTCCAAAAACGACATTACCCATAACCCTTACAGCACTACATCTCCAAACTTGGAAGAAACCTGGGAAACACAGTGTAGAACATTCCATATCTTAAAAATACTAGTTATAAATACTATCAATGCCCTGTGTTTGGTACCTGATGGCGCTGCTGCAACAGTGAAGTCCTCCAGAGCGGATCATGCGCACGTAGCCCATGGCATTACCGATCTGGCTAATCAGCTGTCTAAACTGGTCCAGGTAACTCTGCCCGTCTGGGGTGATGCCAAGCTTCCTGATGCCACGGTTAAACTTCTCTGCCCTCTCAAACGGGTACTAGATCAAACATAACACAGACATATAGATATGGCAATACAGTCAGAGGAAATGTCAGACTGGGAGCAACACTCCCGTTTGTTTTCAAAACCGGAGCCTTTTGTGACTAGTTCTTCTATTCCCTATAAGCTAAAGGGAAAGACTGGTCATGAATGTATGACTACACAACAGATTTTTCCACACAACTGAAGAGGTGAAGTGAGCCCCGTTACCTTCTGGTCTGACTGGTCTTTGGTCTCCCTGAAGAAGCGGATGTCTTTGATGAGTCTGGACTTTATGTGCTCGTCGTACATGAACTGACTGAAGATGTAGAACTTCTTCCTCAGGAACTGGTAGGTGAAGTTGACCGTGGTGTTCATGATGCCCGTGCCGTGTGTGCGGATGGAGTTGGCGATGTGGCGGATGTTGATGGTGTTTAGGTGCTTGTTGTTGCTCGTCTTCTCAATGAAGATCTGAGGGACAGACAGACTGGTGAGACAGACAGGTGAGACAGACAGAACAATAGGATTGAGAGACAGAGACCGAGCTTACCTGGTTGTTGAGGTTGTAGAGATAGCGGGATACAAACACATGGATGTTCCTCATGATCTCCAACACATCCAGTCCCTGGCCAGAGCAAAAGGACACTTAGGCCAGGATTCAATCAAATAGCGCTGTGCCGACTATTCGCCATTGTTAGATTCTGGGTTAAACTTGGAACATTGTTATACTCAGCAGTTTAGTATCTGAGGAGTGAAAGAGACTGTTTTTTACATCAGAAGTTAATGGTTATCTGTAGGAGCCAGATGGCTTTGGAATGTGTTGGGTGGACGGGAGGAAGTCACAGGGTTGCTAGAGGGGATACGGGTGGAGATCTTTGGATAAGGCATCAAGGGGGTTGAGGTCAGATCCCCTTAAGGGAGAAACAATGGTTTATTACCCTATCACTTTGTCTTCCTGTCGAACCATAAAAGATGTAAGGATTGGAGAGAAGGAGAAGAGCCTAAATTGGAGTAATATACTTGGTGGTGGAAACATGTTGTCTGAATGCAGCAGTATTGACCCTCTGGGAAGAATTAAACTTGGTTAATCTTTCATAATGTCCGTTGAGTGTTTCACTCTGAGAATTAGAACCTAACACCATTTAAAAAGGTCATTTCCCATTGAGCCGACATAGCCTAGGTAGCTTTTACCATGAATACAGTCTCCGGCGAATGAGGGAACATTGCGTTTAAAGAGTGCATAGCCAGAAAAGCCACTCGGATTGAATCCTGGCTTCAGCAGACTTCATCAAATGACACACACACACACACACACACCTGTTCAAGGGTCTGGCTGGGTAGATGTGCCTCTGTCATCATGAGTCCGTAGCGCTGTGTTGCCAGGTTCCTCATCTCGCTGTAGGTGGCCCAGTCATGCAGAGCCACTGTGGTTAGGTTATAGAACGTCTTATCCAGGTAGTGGGTCACATAGGCTGTGAGGACGACACACACACGGTGAGACATACTCTGAGACAAAGACACACAAATATGCATAGAATAGACTGAACACACATCTTGGTAAAGGACTTGCAAAACCACGCACCCACCACACACACCACAGTGCTGTATCCCAGGGGCCCATCCAGTGCAGTGCGTAGCTACCTTTAATGTGTATGAAGCGGTTGAAGAAGCGGATGGGTTTGAGGTAGAAGAAGTGGGCCAAGTCCTTCATGCCCACCTTGAAGGGGTTCCTGTCGTCCAGCTTCAGGTGTGTGTGGACAGACAGACGCAGGTCCTTCTCTATCTCTTTACACAGCTTGTCCAACAGATGCTGAGAGGAGAAAGGGATGAAGGGAGGGAGGTAGAGGGTGAGATTTATTCAGGGAATAGATATACAGGACCAGTCAAAGGTTTGGACACACCTACTCATTTAAGGGTTATTTATTCAGGGAATAGATATACAGGACCAGTCAAAGGTTTGGACACACCTACTCATTTAAGGGTTATTTATTCAGGGAATAGATATACAGGACCAGTCAAAGGTTTGGACACACCTACTCATTTAAGGGTTATTTATTCAGGGAATAGATATACAGGACCAGTCAAAGGTTTGGACACACCTATTCATTTAAGGCTTTTCTTTATTTGACTATTTTCTACATTGTAGAATAATAGTGAAGACATCAACACTATGAAATAACACATGAATCATGTAGAAACCATGTTTCTGTTACTTGAACTCTGTGAAGTATTTGTTTGGGCTGCAGTCTGAGGTGCAGTTATTCTAATGAACTTATCCTCTGCAGCAGAGGTAACTCTGGGTCTTCCTTTCCTGTGGCGGGTCTCATGAGAGCCAGTTTCATCATAGTTGCTTGATGGTGGAAAGCTGTCATCAAGGCAAAGGGTGGCTACTTTGAAGAATCTCAAATATAAAATATATTTTGATTTGTTAAACACTTTTTTTGGTTTCTACATGATTCATGTGTTATTTCATAGTTTTGATGTCTTCACTATTATTCTACAATGTAGAAAATAGTACAAAGAAAGAAAGAAAAAAACAGGAATGAGTAGGTGTGTCCAAACCTTTGACTGGTCCTGTATATCTATTCCCTGAATAAATAACCCTTAAATGAGTAGGTGTGTCCAAACCTTTGACTGGTCCTGTATATCTATTCCCTGAATAAATAACCCTTAAATGAGTAGGTGTGTCCAAACTTTTGACTGGTACTGTATAATTCATTCATTCATATACACAGTGGCAATAAAAAGTATATGAACCCTTTGGAATTACCTGGATTTCTGCATAAATTGGTCATAAAATTTCATCTGATCTTCATCTAAGTCACAACAATAGGCAAACACAGTCTGCTTAAACTAATAACACACAAATTATTGTATTTTTCTTGTCTATATTGAATACATAATTTAAACATTCACAGTGCAGGTTGGAAAGACCCCTAGGCTAATGACTTCTCAAAAAGGTAATTGGTGTCAGTAGTCAACTAACCTGGAGTCCAATCAATGAGACGAGATTGAAGAGGTTGGCTAGAGCTGCCCTGCCCTATAAAAAAAAAACTCACTAAATTTGAGTTTGCTATTCACAAGAAGCATTGTCTGATGTGAACCATGCCTCGAACAAAAGAGATCTCAGAAGACCTAAGATTAAGAATGGTTGACTTGCAAAATGCTGGAAAGGGTTACAAAAGTAGCTCTAAAAGCCTTGATGTTCATCAGTCCAGGGTAAGACAAATGATCTATAAATGGAGGAAGTTCAACACTGTTACTACTCTCCCTAGGAGTGGCTGTCCTGCAAAGATGACAGCAAGAGCACAACGCAGAATGCTCAATGAGGTTAAGACGAATCCTAGTGTCAGCTAGAGACTTACAGAAATCTCTGGAAGATGGAAACATCTCTTTTTGCGAGTCTACGATACGTAAAACACTAAACAAGAATGGTGTTCATGGGAGGACACCACAGAAGAAGCCACTGATGTACAAAAAAAGGCACAGCACACCAACATCAAAACCTCATCCTAACTATAAAGTATGGTGGAGGGAGCATCATGGTTTGGGGCTGCTTTGCTGCCTCAGGGCCTGGGCAGCTTGCCATCATTGACGGAAAAATGTATTCTGAAGTTTATCAAGACATTTTGCAGGAGAATGTAAGGCTATCTGTCGGTGAATTGAAGCAACCCGATTGAGATGCTGTGGCATGACCTCGAGAGCGGTTCACACCAGACATCCCAAGAACATTGCTGAACTGAAACAGTTTTGTAAAGAGGAATGGTCCAAAATTCCTCCTGACCGTTGTGCAGGTCTGATCCGCAACTACAGAAAACATTTGGATGAGGTTATTGCTGCCAAAGGATGGTCAACCAGTTATTAAATCCAAGGGTTCACATACTTTTTGCATCCTGCACTGTGAATGTTTACACAGTGTGTTCAATAAAGACATTAAAATGTATAATTGTTTATGTGTTCTTACTTTAAGCAGACTGAGTTTGTCTATTGTTGTGACTTAGATGAAGGTAAGATCACATTTTATGACCAATTTATGCAGAAATCCAGGTAATTACAATTGCCACTGTGTGTGTATGTATATTTTTTTTTAAAGCTACCTCTCCTCTCAGTTGCTACTCCCTCCCTCTTCCCTCCTCACCTCATTGAACACCTCCATGATCTCTGTGTCGTAGCTCTCCAGTAGCTGGTCACATGACTCCATGTGTTTGGCGTGAAGCATGGTGGGTACGCTGTCCCTCAGGGCACTGAACATGTACTGCACGAGCCAATCATAAACAGTCACAGGTAGGAGTGACAGCAGGACCGGCGAAACACATCCAACGACCAGGATAAGGGATAGCCAAGGGGACCAATCAATGCATCAAAAGTGACAACAGGAACCAATGAGAAGCAGAACAGCGAGCTACATATTGGTAGAGAAGTGCTGGCAGTTGATAATGTTTATGGGTAGTATGTTATGAAAGTGAGAGTAAGGATATCGCTTGAAGCTGAGAGAATAGAGGTGTGTTCAGTGCTTACGTGTATCCGTGCAGCATCTACAGCGTGGTCATACACATCATCCAGGTAGATGGGAAATACAGCCCTGTGCCAGTACAGGAAACTACAGTCACACTGGACCTTCACCCTGATCAGAGAACAGTGATATATTAGATACCGGTACATCACATTCATATACTTACGTTGATCAAAAAAACAGTTTTCCAGTTTTTTTTTGTTTGCTTAAATAGAACTGAATACTTGTGTTAGGTCCTATAGCTAATGCCTAGGCTTTATCGGGCAGTGTGTTCCCCTCACCTCTCCTTGAGCTCACTGATCAGGTCCAGCTTCTTTAGCACCAACTGCAGCGGGAGCAGCTCCTCGTCTTTGAAGGTTTTCTGGAAGAATTTGGAGGAAGTTACCATTGCAACATAACCTTATTACCAGAATTTTGCAAACCTAGGCAACAGAAACTTGAATAATGGTCATACCATCTGTGTTCCCACACTGAGGGCCAGGGAGACCACTAGGCGGCGCTCTTTAGTGCTGGGCCCATTGAGAGCGTTCTCTGCCATCACCAGAGATGACAGCACATCCAGACGCTGCTCGCTATACTTCTTGTCAGAGATCACCCTTTTCTACAGAAGAGAAACATATTCAAACTGATGGGAGGAATGATAAATGTATTTCTTTGTCAGATGTGAATATGAGGTGTATAAATGTTGCATTTCTGTAATCCACTGCGTGTAAATTGAATTTCCCTACACAAAAAAAGATCCCGAATTGAGATGAGAGTAGTGTTTACCTTAGCGGTGCCAATGGAGTTGAGGGCCTGGGACTGCAGGTGCTGGGTTATGTGGGAGACAGAGTCAGCCACCACCATGGACCGCCTGTGGAACGTGTGCTCCACTGCCTGACCAGGGAGGAAGTGACATCACACCTCATTAAACTGTTGTGTTTGATACATTCACAATGTTTCATCTACAATTATTTATCACAATGCACAACAAATTAGCACACACACCTTGAGCAGCTCGACCAGTCTACAGAGGGCTTTGACGGAGGCCTTGGTCATGGGTCTTTGCATGGACATGTACAGGTTCATGGTAGTCTTAATGATGGTGCCGATACTGTAGGCATACAGGATACCCTGCAGGGGAGACATGGAAAATAATATATTACATAAAATCATCCCCCTGGTACCGTTTGAGCAGTTTCTGAATGGTTAGTTAATAACGTCAGTCCACACCTGCACAAAGACGTTACATCTGCTACTGAGGTCCTCTGACAGCTTGTCGTTGCGCTGCTCCTTCGACGAGATGGCCTCCATTTTCATCATCCAGGACGTCACAAACACATAGTAAGACTGAACATCCCTGACAGGGAGAGATAAATCATACATGTACATTACCAGTTAAAAGTAACTCATTCAAGGCTTTTTCTTTATTTGACTATTTTCTACATTGTAGAATAAAAGTGAAAACATCAAAACTATGAAATAACAGATATGGAATTATGGTTTATAGTAACCAAAAACATTTAAAATAAAATGTGTTCAACAAATCAAAATATATTTCATATTTGAGATTCTTCAAAGAAGCCACCCTTTGCCTTGATGACAGCTTTGCACACTCTTGGCATTCTCTCAACCAGCTTCATGAGGTAGTCACCTGGAATGCTTTTCCAACCGTATTGAAGGAGTTCCCATATATGCTGGGCACTTGTTGGCTGCTTTTCCTTCACTCTTATTTATTTTTATTTTTATTTCACCTTTATTTAACCAGGTAGGCTAGTTGAGAACAAGTTCTCATTTGCAACTGCGACCTGGCCAAGATAAAGCATAGCAGTTGTAGGCAGACAACAAAGAGTTGCACATGGAGTAAACAATTAACAAGTCAATAACACAGTAGAAAACAAAGGGGGAGTCTATATACAATGTGTGCAAAAGGAATGAGGAGGTAGGCAAATAATTACCATTTTGCAGATTAACACTGGAGTGATGAATGATCAGATGGTCATGTACAGGTAGAGATATTGGTGTGCAAAAGAGCAGAAAAGTAAATAAATAAAAACAGTATGGGGATGAGGTAGGTGAAAAAGGGTGGGCTATTTACCAATAGACTATGTACAGCTGCAGCGATCGGTTAGCTGCTCAGATAGCTGATGTTTGAAGTTGGTGAGGGAGATAAGAGTCTCCAACTTCAGCGATTTTTGCAATTCGTTCCAGTCACAGGCAGCAGAGTACTGGAACGAAAGGCGGCCAAATGAGGTGTTGGCTTTAGGGATGATCAGTGAGATACACCTGCTGGAGCGCGTGCTACGGATGGGTGTTGCCATCGTGACCAGTGAGCTGAGATAAGGCGGAGCTTTACCTAGCATGGACTTGTAGATGACCTGGAGCCAGTGGGTCTGGCGACGAATATGTAGCGAGGGCCAGCCGACTAGAGCATACAAGTCGCAGTGGTGGGTGGTATAAGGTGCTTTAGTGACAAAACGGATGGCACTGTGATAGACTGCATCCAGTTTGCCGAGTAGAGTGTTGGAAGCCATTTTGTAGATGACATCGCCGAAGTCGAGGATCGGTAGGATAGTCAGTTTTACTAGGGTAAGCTTGGCGGCGTGAGTGAAGGAGGCTTTGTTGCGGAATAGAAAGCCGACTCTTGATTTGATTTTCGATTGGAGATGTTTGATATGAGTCTGGAAGGAGAGTTTGCAGTCTAGCCAGACACCTAGGTACTTATAGACGTCCACATATTCTAGGTCGGAACCATCCAGGGTGGTGATGCTAGTCGGTCATGCGGGTGCAGGCAGCGACCGGTTGAAAAGCATGCATTTGGTTTTACTAGCGTTTAAGAGCAGTTGGAGGCCACGGAAGGAGTGTTGTATGGCATTGAAGCTTGTTTGGAGGTTAGATAGCACAGTGTCCAAAGACGGGCCGAAAGTATATAGAATGGTGTCGTCTGCGTAGAGGTGGATCAGGGAATCGCCCGCAGCAAGAGCAACATCATTGATATACACAGAGAAAAGAGTCGGCCCGAGAATTGAACCCTGTGGCACCCCCATAGAGACTGCCAGAGGACCAGACAGCATGCCCTCCGATTTGACGCACTGAACTCTGTCTGCAAAGTAATTGGTGAACCAGGCAAGGCAGTCATCCGAAAAACCGAGGCTCCTGAGTCTGCCGATAAGAATATGGTGATTGACAGAGTCGAAAGCCTTGGCAAGGTCGATGAAGACGGCTGCACAGTACTGTCTTTTATCGATGGCGGTTATGATATCGTTGAGTACCTTGAGTGTGGCTGAGATGCACCCATGACCGGCTCGGAAACCAGATTGCACAGCGGAGAAGGTACGGTGGGATTCGAGATGGTCAGTGACCTGTTTGTTGAC
Organism: Oncorhynchus kisutch; assembly: GCF_002021735.2. Lineage (NCBI taxonomy): Eukaryota > Metazoa > Chordata > Actinopteri > Salmoniformes > Salmonidae > Oncorhynchus > Oncorhynchus kisutch. Next base: position 15,193,355 of record NC_034183.2, on the reverse strand, counting down.
TTGGCTTTCGAAGACCTTAGATAGGCAGGGCAGGATGGATATAGGTCTGTAACAGTTTGGGTCCAGGGTGTCTCCCCCTTTGAAGAGGGGGGGATGACTGCGGCAGCTTTCCAATCCTTGGGGATCTCAGACGATATGAAAGAGAGGTTGAACAGGCTGGTAATAGGGGTTGCGACAATGGTGGCAGATAGTTTCAGAAATAGAGGGTCCAGATTGTCAAGCCCAGCTGATTTGTACGGGTCCAGGTTTTGCAGCTCTTTCAGAACATCTGCTATCTGGATTTGGTTAAAGGAGAACCTGGAGAGGCTTGGGCGAGGAGCTGCGGGGGGGGGCGGAGCTGTTGGCCAAGGTTGAAGTAGCCAGGCGGAAGGCATGGCCAGCCGTTGAGAAATGCTTATTGAAGTTTTCGATAATCATGGATTTATCAGTGGTGACCGTGTTACCTAGCCTCAGTGCAGTGGGCAGCTGGGAGGAGGTGCTCTTGTTCTCCATGGACTTCACGGTGTCCCAGAACTTTTTCGAGTTGGAGCTACAGGATGCAAACTTCTGCCTGAAGAAGCTGGCCTTAGCTTTCCTGACTGACTGCGTGTATTGGTTCTGGACTTCCCTGAACAGTTGCATATCACGGGGACTATTCGAGCGGTACAACTCATCCCAAACCATCTCAATTGGGTTGAGGTCGGATGATTGTGGAGGCCAGGTCATCTGATGCAGCACTCCATCACTCTCCTTCTTGTTCAAATAGCCCTTACACAGTCTGGAGGTGTGTGTTGGGTCATTGTCCTGTGGAAAAACAAATGATCGTCCCACTAAGCGCACACCAGATGGGATGGCGTATCACTGCAGAATGTTGTGGTATCCATGCTGGTTAAGTGTGCCTTCAATTCTAAATAAATCACAGACAGTGTCACCAGCAAAGCACCCCAAGACCATCACACCTCCTCCTCCATGCTTCATGGTGGGAACCACACATGCGGAGATCATCCGTTCACCTACTCTGCGTCTCACAAAGACACGGCGTTTGGAACCAAAAATCTCAAATTTGGACTCATCATGGATTTCATCATGGATTTCCTGCGATCTAATGTCCATTGCTCGTGTTTCTTGGCCCAAGCAAGTCATTTGTGTCCTTTAGTAGTGGTTTATTTGCAGAAATTCAACCATGAAGCACTGATTCACGCGGTCTACTCTGAACAGTTGATGTTGAGATGTGTCTGTTACTTGAACTCTGTGAAGCATTATTTGGGCTGCAATCTGATGTGCAGTTAATTGCCGATTTCTGAGGCTGGTAACTCTAATGAACTTATCCTCTGCAGCAAATCAAACTTTATTTGTCACGTGCGCCGAACATAACAAGTGTAGACCTTACCATGAAATGCTTACTTACAAGCCCTTAACCAACAGTGCAGTTCAAGAAATAAGGTAACTCAAGCACAGGTAACTCTGGGACCTTTCCTGTGGCAGTCCTCATGAGAGCCAGTTTCAGCATAGGGCTTGATGGTTTTTGCGACTGCACTTGAAGAAACGTTCAAATTCTTGAAATTTTCCAGATTGACTGACCTTCATGTCTTAAAGTAATGATGGACTGTCGTTTCTCTTTGCTTATTTGAGCTGTTCTTGCCATAATATGGACTATCATCTGTATACCCCCACTACCTTGTTACAAAACAACTGATTGGCTCAAACACATTAAGGAAAGAAATTCCACAGATGTACTTTTAACAAGGCACACCTGTTAATTGAAATGCATTCCAGGTGACCACCTCATGAAGCTGGATGAGAGAATGTCAAGAGTGTGCAAAGCTGTCATCAAGGCAAAAGGTGGCTTCTTTGAAGAATCTCAAATTTAAAAAAAGATTTAGATTTGTTTAAAACTTTATTTGGTTACTACATGATTCCATATATGTTATTTCATAGTTTTGATGTCTTCACTATTATTCCACGATGTAGAAATTAGACAAAATAAAGAAAAACCCTGGAATGAGTACAGTAGGTGTGTTCCAACTTTTGACTGGTACTGTATATGTTAACTCAGAGGACACGGGAAACAGACTATGACTCCCCTCATGTTCAACTGTAATCTAGGGTTTAAAGCAAAACATATCTTGTAAATGTGATGGATTGCCTGATGGACCTACTTGGTGAGAGTCTGTGCTCTCTGCTGCAGATATGCGTCTCTCTGTGCTCTAACGCTCTGAACACTCTTCTTGTCCATAAGCTTGGCTGCAGCCGGGACCTTGGCCATGAGGAAGGTGTCAGGGAACCAGATGATGTTAGACGTCAGAGTCACTGCAGGCACCTGAGGGGAGAGGAGAAGGGAGAGGGAGGGAGAGAGAGAGGATGAGAAGGGAGAGAGAGAGAGGATGAGAAGGGAGAGACCGGGAGAGAGAGAGGATGAGAAGGGAGAGACCGGGAAAGATGTGAGAGGGAGAGAAAGGGGAAAGGATTGAGAAGGGTTAAACCACCGCACTCCCACAAGATAAAAATACCTAACAAAAATAAAATTCAACATGCAACAATTTCAAAGGTTTTACTGAGTTACAGTTCATATAAGGAAATCCGTTAATAGAAATCAATTAATTAGGTCCTAGTCTATGGATTTCACACGACTGGGAATATAGATATGGATCAGAAAACCAGTCCAGGCTGTTGATTGTGGCCTGTGGAATGTTGTCCCACTCCTCTTCAATGGCTGTGCGAAGTTGCTGGATATTGGCGGGAAATGGAACACTCTGTCGTACATGTCGATCCAGAGCATCTCAAACATGGTCAATGGGTAACATGTCTGGTGAGTATGCAGGTCATGGAAGAACTGGGACATTTTCAGCTTCCAGGAATTATGTAAAGATCCTTGCGACATGGGGCAGTGCATTATCATGCTGAAACATAAGGTGATTGTGACGGATGACTGGCACGACGCCGAACTGTAGTCAGGTCAAGACCCTGGTGAGGACGACAAGCATGCAGATGAGCTTCCCTGAAACGGTTTCTGACAGTTTGTGCAGAAATTCTTCGGATGTGCAAACCCACAGTTTCATCAGCTGTCTGGGTGGCTCGTCACAGACCAAACTGCAGGTGAAGAAGCCGGATGTGGAGGTCCTGGGCTGGCGTAGTTTCACATGGTCTGCAGTTGTGAATGTAATGTTTATTTATTTAACAAGGCAAGTCAGTTATTTATAATGACAACCCACTGTTCCCTGGTAGGCTAAGTGCCTTGTTCAGGGGCAGAATGACAGATTTTACCATGTCAGCTCAGGGAATCGATCCAGCAACCTTTCGGTTACTGGCCCAACGCTCTAACCACTAGGCTACCTGCCGCGACATTCCTGCAGTCAGCATACCAATTACACACTCCCTCAATTTGAGACATCTGTGGCAAAATGTCAAATTTGAGATTGTCTTTTTATTGTCCTCGGCACAAGGTGCACCTGTGTAATGATCATGCTGTTTAATCAGCTTCTTGATATGCCACACCGGTCAGGTGGATAGATTATCTTTGCAAAAGAGAAATGCTCACCAACAGGGATGTAAACAAATTTGTCCAGAATAATTTGAGAGAAATAAGCTTTTTGTGCATATGGAACCTTTCTAGGATATTTTACTTCAGCTCGTGAAACATGGGACCAACACTTTACATGTTGCATTTATATTTTAGTTCAGTGTAGAAAGAGGGGGAATCTAATCGCAACTACGTGTTGCTAATATGTCTATGTTGCGTTTATATTTTTGTTCAATGTATGTTCACACACAAATTCAACTACAGAACCTGAAGTCAAACACACACCTTTTTGCAGATGTCTAGCAGGGCTTTGTAGAGCTTCTTGTCGACAGTTCTGAAGATGTGAAAGTGAAGAACGTAAAGTCCACAGACCCCAGCATACTTATCCCTCTGGTCTATCTCTGAGGGCTCACCTAAAACAGACCCCAGACACACTAACTAAATATACACATCAGATTTCAAGCTTAATTTTCTGTCCAGTAAACAACGCTGAAATGTGTTGGACCAAAGAGACTGACCGATCTTTGACTCCACGTTGGTGAATATGGTGCGGATGTTGAGGGCAAACTCCTCAGCGAAGGCACTGTTTTTAGAGACCGACACTCCCTCTCCTGGGTCGTCAAACCTCTGCTCCACACACGCCTGGCCAGCACACACAGACAGATGGGTGAGTTCAGGAGTAGTAGTTGTACCCCCTTTCAGCAAGGTGTTCAGAAACTAAATCTGAAACCTTCATACATATTCAAATAACATTTTATTTGTCAGATGCACCGAATACAACCGGTGTAGACCTTACAGTAAAATGCTGAATACAACCGGTGTAGACCTTACAGTGAAATGCGTACTTACAAGCCCTTAACCAACAATGCAGTTTTAAGAAAAATAGGTATTAAGTAAAAATAGCAGTAGCGAGGCTATATACAAGGGGTACCGGTACAGAGTCAATGTGCGGGGGGCACAGGTTAGTCAAGGTAATATGTACATGTAGGCATATTGAATGAGACCCAAGTCACCTTCACCAGGAAGTGATGCCACCAACATGAAACCACTGAAGGGCGTACCCACCTGGAATATCATGCCGTCCAGCAGCTGACCCTCTAGCTTAAAAAGCAGCTTCTCAAACGGCTTCAGCTTCTCCTCTGGGATGGCAAACTTCCCAGGGTTATGATGCACTGACTTCAGTAACCTAGGAAGGAAGAGGGACTAAATAAATGTATCTCCTTTATCTTTCTGTATATCGGTGTGTTTGTACCTCTTATACATCTTCCAATGGTCTTTCAGGGTGCCGTGATTCTCCATGATCTCATCCAGAGTGAGCAGAACCACCAACAGCTCCCCCAGGTGCTCATACACTGTCTGAAAATGAACTCCGGACGACTCAATGATTTTTGTGACTCCCCTGAAAGATGAATAACAGTAAAAATAAATAAAGCTCCAGTAAATGTGTGTGTGTCTGTATGGGTGAGTGTGTGTCTGTATGGGTGAGTGTGTGTCTGTATGGGTGAGTGTGTGTCTGTATGGGTGAGTGTGTGTCTGTATGGGTGAGTGTGTGTCTGTATGGGTGAGTGTGTGTCTGTATGGGTGAGTGTGTGTCTGTATGGGTGAGTGTGTGTCTGTATGGGTGAGTGTGTGTCTGTATGGGTGAGTGTGTGTCTGTATGGGTGAGTGTGTGTCTGTATGGGTGAGTGTGTGTCTGTATGGGTGAGTGTGTGTCTGTATGGGTGAGTGTGTGTCTGTATGGGTGAGTGTGTGTCTGTATGGGTGAGTGTGTGTCTGTATGGGTGAGTGTGTGTCTGTATGGGTGAGTGTGTGTCTGTATGGGTGAGTGTGTGTCTGTATGGGTGAGTGTGTGTCTGTATGGGTGAGTGTGTGTCTGTATGGGTGAGTGTGTGTCTGTATGGGTGAGTGTGTGTCTGTATGGGTGAGTGTGTGTCTGTATGGGTGAGTGTGTGTCTGTATGGGTGAGTGTGTGTCTGTATGGGTGAGTGTGTGTCTGTATGGGTGAGTGTGTGTCTGTATGGGTGAGTGTGTGTCTGTATGGGTGAGTGTGTGTCTGTATGGGTGAGTGTGTGTCTGTATGGGTGAGTGTGTGTGTGTGTATGTCAGCATGGGTGAGTGTGTATGTGCGTGTGTGTGTCTGCATGGGGGTGCATATGTGCTTCTCCACATGAGATTTGGTTCTGGGTGCCAAGATGAGTCCATGTCTTACTTGTTGCTGTTGTAGAGCGCCGCCAGCTGATGGACAATGTTGACCACCACCTCAAAGCACCGCGACACAAAACAGGACAGCTCCTACAGCGGAGAATGAAGAGGAGAAATTGAGAGATAAAGGGAGGGACATTCCTAGAACTACAATAAATCTCCCCTGGGTAATTCCTCAGTTTTACTCTCACTACTGACCTGAAAGAAGGAGATGAACCTGCCCATCTGAACCTGTGACTCTCCTTCAACCACACAGCTGTCTGACACTGGAGCACACACACACACACAGTTAGACAAAAAATAACAATAATTCAATAAAGCTACATAAATCATAGATGATTACCTCCTTCACCATAGTACAGCAAGCCATTGTAAAACTTGATTTCCCCCTACAGAGGGAGACAAAGGCATATACAATACAGTAAGTTGTGTATATCAAAAGCTGTTGCAATGACTCGCTGCCAAGCAGACTTCCTGAATTATTTGCATGTGCAAACAACACACAGTGTGCAATTAAAGTTGAACAAGACCTTTAATCAATGAAGAAACATCAAGCTTACCTCATACTTCAGCTTTTTAACCTCACTGCAGAGGGCTGCATACACTGTAATGACTTTGTTCAGAACCTGTGGAGAGCAAAGACCAAAGGAATATCAACTCCACACTTGTACATTTGAGTTGCAATCTTAGACCCGTTCCCTTCTTAGTAAAATTGCAAGACTCCATTATGATCTCTTGGATCACAGCCAGCAAATTCATAGCATTGTGCTGCTAGGGATTTACAATACTTCCCTAACATAATAACATACATGAAACAAATATATTTCTGGCTTAATGAACTATTATTACGGTTTCATAATTCAAATGTCTGAGGAAAGTTTATCTTGGCTTCATTTACCTTGTTGTCAGTTTTAATCAGTTCCAACAACGAGGACTGTTCATATGGGAGAAGCTGAAAGAGGAAGAGTATCAAAAAATGGTTTTGTTTCATGTCCCCATAGAATCCACATAGAAGAATGGAGAATGGACATCGATAGAGCTGTCTGTTCTATTCATTATATTATGGAGATCAACATCACTGAAGGTCACTTCAATCTAAGTCAACATGATCCCCAAGTCATGACACTGACTGCAGCCAAAACAAGAGCACTGGAAAACTGGCCCAGACTCAGTTCCAGCAGGACAATGTCTCTGGAAAGTTAACCTGGGTGAATGTCAGGATGAGAGAGGGAGAGATACCTTCAGGGCTATGGGGTCCAGGGTGAAGTCCCACACGTCTCCTATGGAGTCGTCGAGAGCGTCCTCAATGCCTTTCAGCTGAGAGGTGTACTCCTCCAGAAACTTCCCATAGTTCTTCTGCTGCACCTCCGTATGGATCTCTGGAGGGACAAACAGACAAGACATGATCATAAGATTAGCAGCCCAGCAATGTAAATCCGGAAGAAAGAGGATACACTTTGAATGCATTAGCTTTTAAGTTACAGCACTACTGTGATGCCTGTACTATAGCCTCCTGTCAACCACATGAATGAATTGCTAGCTGATGCGGAGGTGAGAGTTATGTGTCTAAGTTAGCTAGCTACGTGGCTAACATAATTGGTCGTTATTGCTTTTTTTAATGGGTCAAACGTGCACTATATCTTTCCTGAAAATCTAGCTGTGCGAGGCAATGGTTACCTAGATAATGAATTCAACATGACAGCCATGACGGCCTGTTGCTGGCCAGTATTGTGCAACAACAACACTAGGATTAGCAAGACGTTTAAACCAACCATCGCAAAATATAATAATTAGCTAGCTAACTTCTGACATTTGACAGGCGCTTTAACGTTCTCGTCTGGTAAGAAAACAAAAACATCGCAGCTCAGGCAAAGCGAAGCTGGGCCAGACAACTTGCTAACGTAGATCGCTAGCCACTCAAGCTAATATGCCTGGCTTCAAGCCCATGAGAATTTCACCGGTAAGCAAATCACACTTTTCTATCCGGATAGTTAAAAAGCCAACTAAAAGCTACTTACTCGTAGACCCATCATCAAATCTATCGAATTCCCAGTCAGGAGAAATCGCCTCCACCGCCATCGCAGTGCGATTGCTCCACTGATGTTAGCGGTAACCGTTGGAGAAAGTGAATGTGAATCTCATGATTTGCCCCATGACTTCAGGGTGTTTATGGGTAATGTAGTTTTTACAAAATACTGTACAGGCGCAGAGTTTCTAAACCTGTACTGTGTTGGGGATACTACTCAAATTGATATACACTGTGGTTATTCATGGACAATTACATATCCATACAACAATGAGAAATATGTTTTTTTGTCCTAAATGTATATCGCCTATTTTATTGTGTCATGATCATACCATAGGTTATTTAACACAATGGTATGAGATTATTAGGCCTACCAAAGATCCGTAGCCCCGGAGCGGTGGATGGGTAAAATCACTGGGGAAGCCAAGCCAAGCCAGTAAAAAGCCATACTACAACCTATGTTGTGATATTTGAGTTGTTTGCTCTATAAGCCATTTGTTCACACTCCACCGTGATATACAATAAGGCTGTGACAACAAAAAGGCAGGGGTCTACTAAGCTATATGGAATTGTTTTAACAAGGTCATACCAAGGATCATTTAGCTAAATTATTTGATGAAACATTGAATTTGTCCTTACTGCTATTAGCCCATACAAACACATTGAATAACAGATTCACTACATGGAACAACACATTGTCCCCCCAACTAATCTAATATTTATTTACATGTATTTAACCCTCCTGTTGTGTTCTGGTCAAATTGGACCAACTTACAAGTTTTCTCTCTGAAAAATGTTGTTAATTTAATCTGATTGTCATAAGGTTTCGTGACTTTGTCCACACAGAGCATCTGAACACACAAAATACATTTAGATGATTTTCATAAATCATAAAAAGACATGTTTTATTGAACTTTTGTACACCTGTGGTGTTCCCAGTCAAAAATGACTGGTCGTTAGAAATAAATGGGTGAGACTACAACTACTGTATAAAATGTACAGGTGCATGTGTGTTTGAGCACACACACACACACCTCACTCCCCTTCTTGGCTTCCATGGCAACCTCCATGGGAACCTTTCCCCAATAGAATCTTTCCCCACGGGAACCACTCCTGTTGGCATTCTCACAAACAATCACAACATTGTTTCAATAACATATAGAACTTTTCTCGCAGCTCTGGTAAATCAAGCTTTTTTGAGGCCTTGCTCACAATTCATTCTGTGGCAGCACAATGACCAAACGATATACTGTATGTGAGGCTCTTGATCATATCTTTGATCATGACACTGGTGAGGAGGAGAGAGGCCAGGAAACTGACAGTGAAGATGCTTTTCTCGCAGCTCTGGTATACTCAAAAACGAGATGTGTGAGCTCAGGTCAATGAGGCCTACAGGCCATAAATAGCAAATAGAAGTTCAAAACTTGTAATGTTCACAAGAACTTAAGTTGATAAAAAGATCTAACACAACATTAGGTGATAATATATGTATTATTATGGATTTATAATCAGCTATAATGGGGCGGTCATTTTGGACCGAGAACACAGAATTAATTAACATGAAACGAACACAACAGGAGTGTTAAACCCTTACTTTTGGCACTAAACTATCTCCATATATATACTTCCATTCATTTTTAAAACTGGTATAGGGAGACCTTCAGACATGTCTTCTGGGGCATCCTAGAGCAAAACAACCGACGCGTAGATGTTCGTGAGAGACTCATCTTTCCAGAGGCACGTACAAACTAATAGTTTGTAGGCCAATCTGTTGGGATACTTCAGACGTTTTAGTGAGAAGACCGATTTGATTTTCAGGATGGCTCAAGGTCTGACACTGCTCTAGCTCTGCCACCTTTCACCCCAGGTGCGGAAGTGCAACATCGGCGGATGCGGTGGATTGAGACGCATCCATCTCTATTTTAAATTGACGGATTCTGATGTGGATTTTTTTTATTATGCTAATTACATTTCTGCGTGGCTGCGGAAATCAACTCTAGGGGGATTTATTATTAACTACCGGTAACTCCTCTCATTATTTTGTTTGTCATAACAGCATTGCCTACACCAGGTGGCATACTTTTATTTTGAAACATCCCCATGTGGAAGGAGAGCTGTGTGCTTGTCTGTGTGCAAGAATACCCCCTTCTGGACATTATGGGCATCTTGGTTGTTTATTTGTTTGGTGGCTCCCAGACGCCTAGCCCTCGCCCATTCTCACCTCTCTCCCCCCTCAAGTCAGAGACCGATAGATTGTGGCCTTAGGCAATAATTAAGTAGCCATGCACCTCACCCTTGTGCGTGCCCTAAGTTCTGTTTCTAGATTCCTATTGGTCAGTTGGCCCGATCCATGCTCTTACAAGGGTATAAATATAGGCCTCAGTTCTCTGCATATTTTTGTTTCCTCCTGGTGTTGTCCTTGTGATTATTGTCTGCTATAATTAGTCACACTTTTCTAATGCTTATTAATCATCTATTGCATTCCTAATACAGCCCTTTTCTCTCATGTATTACTGTGTAATACAGTCCTATTACTGTGTAATAGTCCACTATTTTCTATACAGTGCTTTCCTCCTGCTATTTTTGTTGTTTTTGCTTATTATAATGAATCCATTCATACTGTTCTATTCAGTGGTACTCTTCTCTGCTATTAGGTTTGTGATCACATATTCATTCTTATTTCTATTCCTGTGTAGATCATTCCAATCCGCATTATATCAATAAAGTCCTCTGTTTGGAATACTTTGGAGGTTGCATCATCAGGAGGGATTTCTTCACAGTGTGTCTGTGTGAGTGAGTGAAAGAGAGAGAGCAATGACATAGCTATGAAGGAGCTTCAGCCATTCAGGGAGGAGGAAAAGAACTCACGGACAGAATAAGCAGAGTGAAGGAGTATCTACTTCTCCAAAATCTATTTCTTCATCTCTCATATCTCTAATATGCTGTGGTTTCACACTTTAGGTAAGTCACCTGTTTCTCTTAACGTACTGCCACTTGGAACTTGTAAGTGTTTTTCTCTCTACAGTTGGTGTGTTTACATGTTTTCATCTTCAGACCAAATGTGTGGATAACTGCTAATTACTTACAGAATAACAAGCCATTGCTTTGGTCAATCTCACTCTATTCCAGATAGACGCAGTCACTTTGAATACTTCCTGGTGAATTGTCTGCTGTTTTCAGATGCACAGTGCTGGATACGACGAGATATTTCTATGCAATTTGGACTTAACCAGATAATGAATTAAATATCACCCTAAAGTTGTTTGGTAATTGTGTGACTGCTAGCACCATGAGGCCTCACATCGTTTCCATGTCTGACAAGGGGCGGCTTTGTGATGGCATGGAAAACCCCTGAGTATGTGGGAGAATACCTAATGAATTAAACCATACAAGCATCAGATGTTACGCATTTGCCGTGCTATAGCCACGACTCTCTTGTATGCTTGTCTGTCTTATATGCTCACGTGTAGAGATGGCATGTATCTGTCATTTATCTGCGTCTGTGCGTCACATGTGTGTTAAATTACACACTAAGCCTACCTTTGCCACACCTCTTACACAGCAACAAGTTTATTTTTTATTTTTTGCGAGCAGTTCATGACTAGTACCATGAGTGTTCAGTGATAACATCAATATCAAGGAAGATATATACTGTAACTGTCTAATTACCTCCTGCTGGTTTTCTTTGACCCAGTCATATCATCTTACCCTTTCTTCGGAGTACCAGAAGGAGTGTCTAACTCCCTCAGGACACATCATTGTTCTGATGGCCAACACTGGGCAACAGGATGACCAACTGGCCCAGAGTGACAGCGTGGGTGCAGGAAAACACAACAGACACCACTATGGGTCCTGCCCAGCCCCAGATGCACAACATCCAGGGGGTCACCAACGACTCCCAAATAGAGCTCAGTCCCCATCCAACAGCAACATCTTTAATGAACTCTGTCCATACACTGAGACAGACCCACTTTTCCCCAATGGACACATGCCTGGCTCCAAGGTCAATGAGGAAGTTATGGAGAAGGACCCAGAGGATTGTAGTGCCCAGGATGGTGTCAGAGAGATGCCCAGTGAGTCTGTCAGGTCCATGGTTCTGCAGATACTGGTGCCCTTCCTACTGGCTGGACTGGGGACGGTGTCAGCTGGGATGTTACTGGATGTAGTTCAGGTGAGGTACTTGTAAATTGCAAGGTTTCTGTATTTGTTTATCTATTCTTGCATTATGTGTTGGTGTGTTTACTGCATGGTATGTTCATGTATTGTATTGTGTGTTTGTATGTTGATTCTGTTGCATTGTGTGTTGGTCTGTCTAGTTTTTCGGGTGTTGGTGTGTCCACTGCATCGTGCATCAGTCTATTGCATTATATTTTGGTGTATTATTGTTGTGGCAGCATTGGGAGGTGTTCCAGAGAGTCACAGAGATCTTCATCCTGGTGCCAGCTCTACTGGGCCTGAAAGGAAACCTGGAGATGACCCTGGCTTCCAGACTTTCAACAGCAGTGAGAACACACAAAAACACACACAATTAATCCATACACCAACACATTGGGAATTCCATTCCTTACATTGTTTCTCCCTTGTATTGTGAGTTCTCTGTCCCTGTGTGAAAGTCCTCACCCGCCTGTGAAGAAAATGGTACTGGACAACTTCCTGCAGTACAAGACTGGACTAATCTGACTAGAACCTATACTGCATATATGACTCTGAATCTACCCTCCCTAACCGTCTATTGTGCATACAGGATGTGTGGTGTGTTATTGGACTTTTGACTACGACTTAATCTGCTGACTGGCATGAGAGCATTTTCTGTTTCTGATTCTAGAATGCCTGACCCACTCTAGTAACTGACTGTTTGGCGTCTAGGTGTAGCAGGTAAGGCAGAGTCAGGCGCAGGACACAGAGATGAGTAATTCACGTTACTTTACTAAAAACAACAAATATTCCAAGAAGGAAAAATAATCAAGCTCACAAATACAGACCAACTTTCAACGAAAAAACACACACAAAACCATGGGGGAACCAGAGGGTTAAATAAGGAACATATAATTATGGAATGGAAACCAGGTGTGTACAATGAAGACAAAACCAATGTAAAATGAAAAGTGGATCGGTGTCGGCTAGAAAACTGGTGACGTCGACCGCCGCCCGAACAAGGAGAGGGACCAACTTCGGCAGCATTCATGACACTGACGCTCTCCCACTCATCAATCATACAGTATGAATATCGGTGTTAATAAGTTTATGAGAGAGAAAGATCAATCACATTTATTTTTAAACCCCTTTTTATATCAGCAGTTTTCACAAAGTGCTTATACAGAAACCCAGCCTAAAACTCCAAAGAGCAAGCAATGCAGGTGTAGACGCATGGTGGCTAGGAAAACCTCCCTAGGAAGGCAGGAACCAAGGAAGAAACCAGGCTCTGAGTGGTGGCCAGTCCTCTTCTGGCTGCACGGGGTGGGGATTATAAGAGTACTTGACCATTAAGGCCAGATGGATATTCAAGATGTTCAAATGTTCATAGATGACCAGCAGGGTCAGAAAGAGGATTATAGAGGGAGCATACTTACGATCACACAGGACATCAGAGGACATCAGATAAGACAGGAGAATTACACCAGATAAAACAGACTGACCCTGACCCTAGCACATAAACTATTGCAGCATAATACTGGGAACTGAGACAGGGGGGGGGAGACACTGTGGTCCCGTTCAAAGTTACCCCCAGACAGGGCCAACCAGGCAGGATATAACTCCACCCACTTTGCCAAAGCACAGCCACCAAAGGGATATCAACAGACTACCCTTAGATTGTGACCCTGAGGCTGAGTATAGCCCACAAAGATCTCTCCCACCACAAGAGCCCAAGGGGTGCACAAAATCGGACAGGAAGATCACGTCATGGACAACCCACTCAAGTCAAGTATAGCAAAAAAAGCCTGGTATGATGTGATGCACCCGTCCTAGGGATGGCATTGGAGAGCGCAAGCAAGCCAATGAATCAGGGAATTCCAGTGGAGAGAGGGTTGTCGGCCAGGCATAGACAGCAAGGCTGGTTCGTCACTCCAGTGCCTTGCCATTCACCTTCGCGCCCGTGGGCCAGACTAAACTCAATCATAGGACCTACTCAAGAGATGAGTCTTCAGTAAAGACTTAAAGGTTGAGACCGAGTCTATGTCTCTCACATTTATTGGCAGACCATTCCATAAAAATATAGCTCTATAGGAGAAAGCATCCAGCTGTTTGCTTTAAAACTCTAGGAACAATAAGGAGGCCTGCGTCTTGTGATCGTAGCGTACGTATAGGTATGTACGGCAGGACCAACTCATAGAAATAGGTAGGAGCAAGTCCATGTAATTGTAACGAGTGCGCTGAGAGTCGGGAAGCAAGTTCAGGGAGTGAGTGTTTTAAATAAATGAAACACGTAACACAAACAACGCACCAACATGAAAACAGAGTCAATAACACTTGAGGAACGAACCAAGGGGAGTGACAGATACAGGGAAGATAATCAATCAGAGAGGTGATGGAATCCAGGTGATTCTGAGGATGCACAGGTGTGCGTAACGATGGTGACAGGTGAGCGCCATAACAAGCAGCCTGGTGACCTAGAGGCCGGAGAGGGAGCACACAGTGACAGTAATGCTTTGTAGATTAGCAGTAAAACCTTGAAATCAGCCCTAGCCTTAACACAAAGCCACTGTAGAGAGACTACCATTGGAGTAATATGATCAAATTTGTGATTTTAGTCAAGACTCTAGCAGCCGTATTTAAAACTAGCTGAAGTTTAATAGTGCCTTATTTGGGTAGCTGGAGAGAAGAGCATTTCAGTAGTCTAATCTTGAAGTGACAAAAGTATGAATTAGCTTTAATTCAGATTTTTGCAATGTTACAAAGATGGAAAAAAATCTGCTCTTGAAATATTTTTTATGTGCTCGTCAAAAGAGAGATCAGGGTCCAGAGTAACGCCGAGGTCCTTTACAGTTTATTTGCGACGACTGCACAACCATTGAGATTCAGCAGATCTCTTTGCTTCTTGGGACCTAGAACTAGCATTTCTGTTTTGCCTGAAGGAAGCCTGCTTTTCAATAGGCATGTCCTAGCTGTCGGGCCTAATAAATGGTCATAGTCATGACACAGATATGTTGATGCTTTAGTCAAGACTAAGTATGGGATTTTACACTGAGAAAAGATAATAACATTCATGATTTTGTCCTTGTCAGGTGAATGTGGGGAAAATGGAGACAGCCAAAGAGAAATGGAGTTTGATTATTGGGAACCTCGCACTAAAACAGGTGATTTACTTTATGGCTGATACTGTCCAGTGTTTCCAGATTTCCACAAATACGAGTACCTTATGAGTCAACAATATTATTTGGGTATGAGGTAATAGAATATTAACTTTAAAAGTGAGATTTTCACTGGAAAGTGACTTTAAATATGTCCCCCAAACCTTTCTTCTTGGCCTTAACAAATGCCCAGTGTACAAAGAGTGTTTTCTTTCTCCAGATGCAAGCCACAGTGCTGGGTCTACTGGCTGCCCTGGCAGCGGTGGTCTTGGGCTGGGTACTGGAGGGAGATATGCTTCTCAACCACGCTGCTCTCCTCTGCTCAGCCAGCGTAACTACTGCCTTCCTTGCTTCCTTGCTGCAGGGTAAGGAGAACAGCGAGACCTGTCCAAACCCTTAACCCACATCATACCTTCAGTACCCACACAATGGGTTTTAGGTCACGGCTCAAACAGCTAGCTAGGTATTGACAGGAACGGACGAGCTATCCGTTCCTGTCTATCCCCACTGCACCTCTCATTCTCCTACACAGGTTCATGCATGCCAATTCCTCCATGCGGAGAGGCCCTTTTCACTAGCATCTTAGTGTGAGGCGACAGTCTCTTCATTATAGGGAAGCCCACATAAAAAAATATTACATTTTTACTACAGAATACTATAGTACTTAATGTAGAATTCTATATAATTTTGTAGTAAACTGTAGTATACTGTGTAGAATCCTATACTCCACACTGTTTAGACTGTAGTATCCCTCGAGCATGTAGTGCTTACTTTAGAATTTTTGGATCGATTGGACTGCTAGCTAGCTTTACTGCTAGTTTTGTCAATGCGGTTTTGATTTGAACGTGCTGGCCTTAGGGAGTTCATGCCCTCGATCGTGTAGTGCTTTCTATATAATTGTTTAGTATACTGTAGAATACTATACTCTACACTGTAGTATTGTAATAGATTTCTTCATCTGAACGAGAGGCGGACCAAAGCGCAGCGTGGTTGTTTTGAGTCATGTTTTAATAAATCCCTTCACATGAACAAACTAACAAAAACAAGAAATGTGAAAACTCAAAACAGTCCTATCTGGTGCAAACACAGAGACAGGAACAATCACCCACAAACACACAGTGAAACCCAGGCTACCTAAGTATGATTCTCAATCAGAGACAACTAATGACACCTGCCTCTGATTGAGAACCATACTAGGCCGAAACATAGAAAAACAAACAGACTGCCCACCCAACTCACGCCCTGACCATACTAACTAAATACAAAACAAAGGTCAGAACGTGACAAGTATCCCTTGATTTTTTTATTTGACTATTTAAAAACA
This sequence comes from Oncorhynchus kisutch, assembly GCF_002021735.2. Taxonomy (NCBI): domain Eukaryota; kingdom Metazoa; phylum Chordata; class Actinopteri; order Salmoniformes; family Salmonidae; genus Oncorhynchus; species Oncorhynchus kisutch. Next base: position 15,177,015 of record NC_034183.2, on the reverse strand, counting down.
CAATATAAGCACAAATGTGGATACAATGCATTTAGAAATTTGATGAGAATAATACAAAAAAATGGGTCCTAGTTCAAACATCCAACATATTACACATTTACAGCTAACCCATATTAAAAAATACTATAGTATACTATGGTCTAAATACAGTAGTATATTTATATACTATACTATTCACTGTTGTGGTTTTTTGCAGACATGAGTGTAGTATACTATAGCATTCACTGTAGTGTTTTTGCAGACATGACTGTAGCATATTGTGGTAACAGCTGCCGACTAGGGTTAGCTAAACTGGCACAACTTCAAGACTACCCCAGTTACTGTTTCATTAGGGGAACAACTAAACCAGAACATAAGACACATTAGACACAGGTTCTAGACCCATTAAAGGAAAACACTACAGAGGCAGATAAAGAACAAGCAAAGTTCAGTAAAACTGAGGATTAGGTTTGCTTGTTTGACACAGATAAATAACACACATTAACAAGAGTACACCAAAATGACTTCATAGATCTGTTACTTCCACTAGACAGCTTTCTGAAATACAAGAGTGCTTTCACAGAAATTCCATTGACCTAGTTCAGAAGATTACCAAAAACAGTGACAAACAATTCTGTACTTCTGAAGGTACAAAAGAAAGAACAGTTAACCACAGAATTGACATAAACAATAGATATTGTAGAAATAGAAATGACTTTACTTAGACAGAGCCCTTTTTGGAGGGCACAGCCTGTACCTCAAACCAGCAACGCACAGCCTGTACCTCAAACCAGCAACGCACAGCCTGTACCTCAAACCAGCAACGCCGCTCCAAACAAAGTGACTTCAAATAGAAGGCCATGATTGCAGTGGCCTTACATAATGAAAATCGGATATATTGTCACTCAGGGAAAAACTCACTGATGGTCAAAGTCAACATATACCATTCAGAACAATCGACTACACCCCAAACATTTCTCCAAGACAACATAGTCACAAAATGGTTCCTCGCAGAAATAAACCACCAGCAACACCATACAGCCTGTACACACAAAGGACATTCACAGTAAAAAGCTCTCACCTGAACATGACCACGGGGTGCTTTTATACATTTCCTACATGTCCTCCAATAATAAGGGTCTCCAAGGGAAACACTGAGGTTTAGGTGAGGGTTACGGTGATGCCCATCTACTGAGCAGCTGGAGGCAGAGATGCAGTTCAGTTTAAAAGTCTTGCTAGATTCCGGTAATGGAGATGATACATGGCAGGGAATGATTGACAGTTGTAGACATGAGATGCTTGTCTTGAATGGAGACTTGGTTGGCGTTGTATGTAGTATGGTTTATCTAAAAGGACACAAAGGTGCAAATAATAACGGGCAATAACAGCAATGAACATATGTAATTAATGGCAATCACTAGTAAATACTATAGTATACTACAGTCATGTCCGCAAAAACACTATATAATATATGGTCCTGTTTCAAATCAAATTGTATTTGTCACATGCGCAGAATACAGTGAAATGCTTACTTACAAGCCATTAACCAACAATGCAGTTTTAAGAAACCCCCCCCCAAAAAAGTAAGAGATAAGAATAACAAATAATTAAAAAGCAGTAGTAAATAACAATAGCGGGGCTATATACAGGAGGTACCGGTACAGAGTCAATGTGCGGGGGCACCGGTGTCGAGGTATTTGAGGTATTTATGTACATGTAGGTGAGATTTTTAAAGTGGCTATGCATAGATAATAACAGAGTAGCAGCAGCATAGAGGATGGGGCAATGCAAATAGTCTGGGTAGCCATTTGATTAGCTGTTCAGGAGTCTTATGGCTTGGGGGTAGAAGCTGTTTAGAAGCCTCTTGGACCTAGACTTGGCACTCTGTTACCGCTTGCCATGCGGTAGCAGAGAGCACAGTCTATGACTAGGGTGGCTGGAGTCTTGGACAATCTTTAGGGCCTTCCTCTGACACCGCCTATTATAGAGGTCCTGGATGTCAGGAAGCTTGGCCCCGGTGATGTACTGGGCCGTACGCACTACCCTTTGTAGTGCCTTGCGGTCAGAGGACGAGCAGTTGCCATACCAGGCAGTGATGCAACCCGTCAGGATGCTCTCGATGGTGCAGCTGTAAAACCTTTTGAGGACCCATGCCAAATCTTTTCAGTCTCCTGAGGGGGAATAGGTTTTGTCGTGCCCTCTTCACTTTATGTATAAGTGGGTAACCTGTACAGATGTGAGGTGTAATATGGAAATGTTTTTTCTTCGCATATCTCACTCCCGCTGAGAGAGTGGGGTCACGGACGATCAGCCATTATTGACGCGACCCTGGAGCAATTAGGGTTAACTGCCTTTCTCAAGGGCAAGTGGCACAACACTCCTTACCGCCAGGCTACCTGCTGTCCTACAGTGAACACTACAGTAAAGTCTGCAAAAACCGTACAGTGAATACTATAGTATATAAATATAGTAATACTACAGTATTTAGACCATAGTATACTATAGTATTTTTTTCTACATAAACTACCATAACCTCTCTCTGAGGCACATTATCTCTTACTCATCCATTTACATGTACAATTATTCCAACTTAATTGCAAAACTGTACACTTCTGCTGTATTCCTGGAAAAGCCTGAATGCTCTTTCTATTTGAGACGTACACAATATAATAATCTGAGACCAGGAAGCTTAGCTACAACTGACATTGTAGGTTTCTTCTGTATCAGACCTTTTTGTTGCAAAACCATTTTGTTATGTCTCAAATAAAACCAATGCTTGGGATCTGAAAGGCAGACCTGACTCTGTAAGGCAGAGTTTGTGATCTAGCTAGGACACCCAAATGAATTATTCATGTGGTTCATTTTCATTGGAATGATGGGTACTGATCGGTCCACAGAATAACATGCTATTTTATCTGCCTTGGAATGTAAATATGCATCAACTAATTCAACTTGACCATCTGTGTTTACAGATATTTGATTTGCATTTACCACTTGATAAAAGCGGAAGTGAATAATACCACTGTTGGCCATTACAGTCCCTTGTCCCTTCCCCCAGTCTGACGCTTCTCCCAGCTGTCACCACATTACTTTCATCCGTTCAACTCTTGGCTGCTCAATTCATGCACCTTGGTTGGAGAGTTGTGCAACTGAACAGTAGCCTGAATCTGACTCGACTGTGTTTTCTCCCAGGGATCATCATGGTGGGAGTGATCACCGGCTCCAAGAGGATTGGCATCAACCCAGACAACGTGGCCACGCCCATCGCTGCCAGCTTTGGTGACCTCATCACCCTGGCCATCCTGGCCTGCCTGAGCCAGGGGCTCTACGAATGCATAGGTATAAATCAAGAGGTTTAGCTTTCGGCCACTAGGGGGCAGTCTGGGCCCATTTACTGGAATGTCATAGCTACATTTATAGCTCTGACTCATCTGGCTAGCTATCAACTATATTTGTTTAGCTAGTGTGTGTCTGCTCCTTTCCTTGTCTCCACACAGAGTTGTATCCCTATGTGCCGTACCTGGTGTGTCTGTTCTTCCTCGGACTGACCCCTCTGTGGGTGGTCGTCTCCTCCAGAAACCCAGCAAGTCGCATTCTACTCTACACAGGCTGGGAACCAATCATCACTGCCATGGTCATCAGCAGGTCTGCTTCCCTGTTCTGTGGCCCTGAAGTCCAGTCACAGCATTCAAATGGAAATACCATCCTTTAATAAGTATTTTTCTCTAGTATCGGAGGACTCATCTTGGACACAACTGTATCAGACCCGAACATGGTGGGAATGATAGTCTACACGCCAGTTATGAATGGTGAGACAAGGATCTGGATTTTTAGAAGCATACATTCAGGAACCTTCAAGAAAATGGTAAGTCACAAGATCTCTCCAAATGTATGATCATTGTGTATTCTTCATCTCAATCTAGGTATTGGGGGGAACCTGGTTGCCATCCAGTCCAGTCGTATAGCCACTGATCTGTACCACCACTGCCCACCGAGGCAGGTGCCTGAGGATCGCAGGAGCTGCTACAACCCCTGCAGGACCTTCTGTGGCTCAGGTAATGACACGCACATGTAGACAGGCTCATGCACATGACCAGTCCCTTTAACATACCTGTGAACACAAAAGGAATTAAATGTTCTCTTGTCAGGTGTATTCTATCTGTCAGTTAACCATATCTACCTCTGACAGGAGCCAATCATCGCTCTGCACAGGTGCTGCTCCTGTTTGTCGTACCGGGTCACCTGATTTTCCTGTACACAATCCACTTGATGAAGGGCAGCACCTCTCCCACACCTGTCTTCATCACCTTCTTCCTAGCTGTTGCCCTCCTACAGGTAAATCAGGAAGCAAGAGATCAGTTTGGTCAATGTCTGTGTCTCAGTAATCATAAGTGGATTCTTTCTCCTCTACTCCTTCATTAACAATAATACTATAATTAAACAATAAGGGCCAAGGGGGTGTGGTATACGGCCAATATACCACAACTAAAGGCTGTTCTTACACACGGAGTGCCTGGACACAGCCTTTAGCAGTGGTATATTGGCCATATATCACAAACCCCCGAGGTGCCTTATTGCTATTATAAACTGGTTACCAACGTAATTAGAGCAGTAAAAATAAATGTTTTGTCATAACCATGGTTTTGTTCTGATATATCACTACTGACAGTCAATCAGCATTCAGGGCTCGAACCACCCAGTTTATAATAAAGGGCTGAATCTTTCTCTCTCCCTTCTGTTAGGTCTTCACACTGCTATGTATTGCTGACTGGATGATTCCTTGTCTGTGGCAGACGGGCAGAGACCCTGACAGTTACTCTATCCCCTACCTCACTGCTCTGGCGGATCTATTGGGCACAGCCCTCCTGGTTCTGGCCTTCTTCCTGCTCTGGCTCGTAGGGGAGAATGTTCCCACTGGAGACTGACACCCTGGGTGCTTCATATTCTCCCATTCTCCTTTCACTCTGCCTGGGTGAAAGCAGACATTTCAACTGCTTTCACCAATCCAGCCCTATTGGATCTGTGATGGTTTTTAAAGTAAGGTTGGATGCATTCAAGCAAGGCCTGAGATAATGTAAGGCCTTAGGAAAAAGCAGGTGGCTCTACTAAAATCTGGCAGCAGAATTATTTTAATTTCAGAGTTTCTTTCTCAAAGGGGGTCTGTGTCCAACCCCCTGTTTGGAGTTTTTATGCTGAATTTCCTCACAAGCTGAGGTACTTCAATAGGCATTTTGGATATTGTGTCAAGAAATTCTGTGCCAACGAAAATGAGGGTGATGTACATTTGGTTCAATATTGTGGGCAGGCAGCATTTTAATTGTAACATAATATGTAATATACATGTTTTCTAAAATGTCTGTTATAGAATAGAATTTCCCTTTAATCTACATACATGGGTGAGTTTTGACAATGTGAATCAATAATATTGCAGTGTTACTTACTTATTGTGCGACTGTTGGATGTTATTACATTGTTTTGTGAGAGTTGAGAAAGAGTCCAACCTGTCTAATAAAGAAAAATAGGATTTCATTTGGTTGATATTTAATAGGTAATTTACTCTCTCCTGCAATATAGTTTAACATACAATAGTTGTTTCTGCCTCAGCAGGTGCATCGGTCTGATGAGTAGTCTACCTTTCAGGTACAAGTGGATACAGTACTCTATTGTCAACAACAAACTAGAATGGTCCAAACACACCAAGACAGTCATGAAGAGGGCATGACAAAGCATATTCCCCTGTAGGAAACTAAAAAGATTTGGCATGGGTCCTGAGATCCTCAAAAGGTTCTACAGCTGCAACATCGAGAGCATCACCTGACTGGTTGCATCACTGCCTGGTACAGCAATTGCTTGGCCTCCGACCGCAAGGCACTACAGAGGGTAGTGCGTACGGCCCAGTACATCACTGGGGCTAAGCAGTCGTACAGCACCTCTACACCAGGCAGTGTCAGAGGAAGGCCCTAAAAATTGTCAAAGACCCCAGCCACAGATTGTTCTCTCTACTACCGCATGGCAGCCGGTACCGGAGTGCCAAGTCTTGGACAAAAAGGCTTCTCAACAGTTTTTACCCCCAAGCCATAAGACTCCTGAAAAGGCAATCAAATGGCTACCTGGACTATTTGCATTGTGTCCCCCCCAACCCCTCTTTTACGCTGCCACTCTCTGTTTATCATATATGCATAGTCACTAACTATACATACAATGTACATACCTCAATTGGCCCGACCAAACAGTGCTCCCGCACATTGGCTAATGTAAGCATGAGTATTTAGCTGAGCATGTTATAACCAGGCCTTTAGCTATAACACATTAACCTCTGCATATTAACTGTAGCTGTCTACTACACATTGCTCAACAGGAAGCATCACACAATTGAACTTACACGAATGTGCTGATGTCTCAACTCACAGCACATAGACAGGAACTGGCTCGACCACAAAGCCTTAAATCAGCAGTATCGGCCAAAGCCTGACCCTGTGAAAACAGGAACACGCATACATTAAGACACATAGACTCATTGCACACATAAGCTGCATAAGATAAACTTATCTAGGACACACACACACACACACACCCTGGACTCAGGAAAACAACAAGGACATTAAGCAACGGCTGAAGCATGGGCTGCAGGAGCCAATCAGCAGAGGCTACGCCTGGACCTGATCCAACCAGAGAACCAGGACTTCAAGACTCAACCTACTTTCTGTGCTGTATAAAACATGTAAACAAACTGTATTAGAGCTCTCTCTCTTCTAGCTCACTCGGAGTTACTAGAAAGAGCCCGTGCACGCTGTACCAGATATCTTTACTCTGAATAAACTGTCGCTTGTCATACAATCTACCGCTTTGTCCGAATCTATCCTTGACCGGCTCACTCTCCTGCACATCTCAATTATCAACAGAATCTTGGTAGCAGAGGATGGTTAACTAACGACCCAGTCCTGAGTGGTTGATGTGAGTGTGAGGAGGCGAGTTGGTGAAAGGACGATTCGAGGAAGGACGAGTGTCAATTCGGGGGTGGACAACAATTCTGCTCAACTCGGGAAACTGATCTCTGGTCGACCACAAAATAAGGTAAGCAAAAACCTGTTAAATCAAATTTTGCATATTGTCGTATAGTCATACCAAATTACGATCAGTAATACCAAGTGTGGGTAAGAATTTTTGTGTAAATTTAGCGTAAATAATTGACTTGAAATTGACAGTGAAGTAAACATATGTGGTAATTAGAATAACCTGAGGGTCCGGCTGTGTCCGGTCAGGGTTTAATAGTAGTAGACCTAGATCAACCCGAGGGTCCGGCTTGCGTCCGGTCAGGGATAACTACCAAAAAACATAACATTCCGATAGTCCGGCTAGTGTCCGGTCCGGCTGTGACCGGTCAGGAATAAAATAGTCAATATAGAGTTGCTACAGATAGTCCGGCTAGTGACCGGTCCGGCTGTGTCCGGTAAGGTGATCTATAATTGGGCATAGATTTGACCAATAGCCAGGCTGTGACCGGTGAGGGATCTAAAAAATGTAATATTGAATCTCCAATCAGACATAGATGTGACCAATAGCCAGGCTTGTGACCGGTGAGGTAAAACCAATAGCCAGGCTTGTGACCGGTGAGGTGTCTACAATAAGATTAATGTATGTTGGACTGAGAGGTCCGCCTTGTGTTTTGTGTCTACAATAAGATTAATGTATGTTGGACTGAGAGGTCCGCCTTGTGTTTTGGTTTGAACTAATGTGATGAGTGACGTAAAATATGTGGTGTTAATTGATCGCTGCTATGTATGTATGAGAATCTCCAAGTGTCAACTGTAGATTGAGTGTAAACGGCGTTTCACAAGACCCTGTTATCATTATCATGATTTAAAAATTATTGTGGAAAAGTATTTCCTAAATTCTAAAAAGCATTATCCAAATTGTTAAAACATTAATGTTGAAGATCATTTCCTAAATTGGGGGCTCGTCCTTAATCATTAAACCATTATTGTCGAAAAACCTGGATATATGACGGAGAAGCTCTGAGTTAAGACAGAGTACGAGTAATAGTGTCTCCTAAGAATACATCACTGGCGCGAGCCAGTGACGGGCTAAGTATATCCAGATACCATACCGAAACCACAAACTATTTTAAACTAAAATGGCGACTCCGCAACCTCCAAAATTTAAATTCAACGATTTTCTAGATCAACGTATGCAAGATAGGTCAGGAGGAAAGGAACAGTGGAAGTCAATAAAGAAGGTTTGGGAAGGGTTGAAGTTGAAGTGGACACAGGCAGGTTACCTAGTAGGGGGAACTCCAAATAGGATCCAGCTTAGCACAATGGAAGGCGAGTTGAGTGAAGCATTACAGGAAGCTAAAGACAAGGAGATAGAGCAGAGCAAGTTGCATGTATTCAAGAAGGAAGGGACTAAACAGAGAGAGAAAGCAGAAGCTGAATTGAAAATAGGCACTTGGGCTATCGAGGAGACCCGTAGAGCACAACTGAACAAAAAAACGGAAATGATGGGGGTAGTGGCTGGGGCGGAGGTGGAGTCATCAATGGAGGCGACACAGGGGAGTGACGAAATCCAACCGGCCCCTGTAGCAGCCTCCCCCAATCCTGAGTCATGTATGTACCCGAAACTACCAGAGGAGGCCACTCAACCACCACCATATTCATTGACAACCCAAGCTCCCTCAGCCCCCTCCATACAGGCACCAGTGCTCCGCATCGATGAAGGCCTGCTACAGGGACAGGTGTCAATGCAGTTGACTGGAGGTTATATAGACTGTGGGGAGGTAGAACGAACCTCCACTCCCTGCTCTCTAGAAGGCGGATTGGTGCCCACACCCCAGGGGGGTCGAAGCCTACAAGAATGTGGAGAAAGGAGCCGTGACTCAGGTGAATCATTTAAATTCTCCCGAGAACCCTTAATGAACACAAGCCTACCGCAGTCATCAAGTCATCAGACACTCTCGTCTCGCTCTCTTAGCCCAAAGCATTCCCTACAGTTCAGACAGCTACCAACCTCCATCAGATCCCCCGCATCTCGAAGTGTGGGGACAGCCAGATCCTACCTGAACAAAAGAACAGGGGACACTACTGCATACAGAAGGGGACAGGAGGATACCTATCCTGAAATAGATGTCCAACGGGAATATATCTGGACATCCAATGAGCCTGAGGAAGAGGAAGAAGAAGAACCAGAGAGAGCGACCAGAGAAGACGTATGGGCTGCTGCCCAACAACTTGATGCAGAAGCAAGACAGGAAACCGGAAGAGGTGGACCGTTTCAACTGAGTGGGGTCTACCTGGGAGATGTTGTTGACCTCCATGGACAGATACCGTCAGAGCCGGTACTTAGGAGATCCCGGCGCCTACAAGACAAAAATCAACCAAGGGGTGAACAAGGACTGCAAATGCCTCTGAGACTGAGTGGAACTGGAAAAAAACGAAGAATACGTGCCATGGAAGTTGCAGGATCTCACTGCAGTGATGGAACAACTTCCAAGTCTCCACGGAGGTGCATCAGCTTGGCTACTACAGTTGCAGACCCTCACATCAGGATTCCGGATGGCACTGGGAGACATGAAAGCGCTGTTGGCAAGAGCCACCGATCACACCACCATGAATGTATTGATAAATACCGCTGGTCTGGGGTCCAAGCCAGGTGCCACTCCGCCGGAGGTGTATCGCACTCAACTATGGGCAGAACTCAGAAGGGCCTACCCCACCGAGAAGAATTTTGCGGCACTCTCATCTTTCACCATGCATGCAGGAGAACAGGCAGCCGAATATCTGGACAGGGCTAAGACGACGTGGAGGTCGGTGCATGGGGAAACATACGATCACTCAGAAACCTCCATGGCCATGTGGAAAGAAATGGTGGTAATTGGAACGCCTGGAGCTGTAAAGACTAAACTTAGAGGTACTGTTGGGCTGTGTAGCATGCCGCTACCCCAATTCAACTCACATGTGCACCACCATATCGCCCAGCACTGCAAGGACACAGGAGCTGCGGACTCTGAGGTAAAAGCACTACAGGTACAACTACTGAAGATACAGCTTAAAGAGGCCCAGAAGACAGCACAGCCAAAGAAGCAGATGTTGGCTGATGACCAGACCATTCCACAAGTGGTGGAAGCAACCGTGAAACAAATGATGGCGGGGGCAGCTCCAGTTGCCCCACCTACCCCTGTAGCCTACGCGACTCCCCCAATAGCTTACCCACCTCAGGCTTATCCTGCCCAAGGCTTCACACCCAGAGGACCTACAGCAGACTGCAGGGCCATATGAACACTCAGTATGGACACAGAGGGGAGCAGCAAAGGGACCAGATGAACTTTGGCGATGCCATGATGGCAGGCTAGTGGCCCCTGCAAACCTCTGCCCAGAACTAATTAGGGAAGCGCATGGACCCACGCATGAAGGAAAACTAAAGACCTTACAGAAAGTGTCACATGTGTGGTGGCATCCCTACATGAAAGACATGACAGATCTGTTTTGTGACAGTTGTGACATCTGCGGAAGCCACAACCCAAAGAAACCTTACCAGACTCCCATGGGACACTATCCGGTGCCCAACGACTGTTTTCAAGATATCAGTATAGATTACACAGATATGGGGGCAGATCAGGTGAGAGGAGGAAAGAGATACTTACTAGTAATGGTGGACAGGTTCTCCAAGTGGGTAGAGGCCATTCCTACAGCCAAGGAGGATGCGAAGTCAGTCATTAAGTGGCTGCAAACGGAGCTCATACCTAGGTATGGAGTTCCACGGCAAATCAGATCCGACAATGGGTCCCACTTCTCGAATCAGCACCTGAGACAGGTGGAGGAGAGGTTTGGGATTATACACAAGTTTGGCTCCGTGTATAAGCCGCAATCCCAGGGACTTGTGGAACGCAGTAACCAGACTCTGAAATGTAAAATAGCCAAGGTGTGTGCAGGGACCAAATTGACCTGGGTGGAAGCCCTGCCCCTGGCGCTGATGGCCATGAGGTCCTCGCCAGGTGCAGGGACTCATCTCTCACCCCATGAAATAATGACAGGTAGAGTAATGCCAGGGCCACCAAGAGAGGGAGGTCATATGCCCCCTCTTGATGTGCACCAGATAGGGATGTCTGACTATGTGAAGAAATTGACGGAATTGTCTGCAGCTCTCTCCAAACAGATACACCGTGTCGCAGAGGGGGAGCTGACTGACGTCCCGGAACAACCAAGGGTAAAAGTTGGAGACTGGGTAAGGATCAAAGTCCACAAGAGAAAGTGGGCTGATCCCAGGTGGACTGGACCGTACGAAGTGAAGGAGGTTACTTCACACTCAGTCCAGGTCAAAGGTAAATCAGGCGCACCTTGGCACCATCTGACACATTGCACACCAGCACCAACCCCTGCCAGAACACTGGCTGAAGTAAGAGGTGATTTGATCACATCTAATTCGAACCAAAATTCTGATATCCCACCTATCTGAACATGTGGAGGAGACTACTCCCATTTTCAGATGACGGGGAGGAAAGGAGAAAGGAGAGACCGCCATGGTCTAGGGGTAGTAGAACCCCGTGAGAGAGACTGGGATGCTCAGGCCCAATGTTTGTTTTGTTTTTAGTAACCACTGGGGTTGTAGCAGGCATAATGATGTGGGCGGTCCAGCATGTAACTATGGGACATAACTTGCCTCCTAATAATTCTACCAACAGTTCAGAGTCAAGACATCTCATGTATAAACGGAGCATAGAACCACTTAAGCAAAATTGCACCGCAGATCGAATCAGGAGTACTACCTTGTGTGTACCAGTCAATACTACCACCACGGTTACTCTGACATGGGGGACATTGGCGAGCCCGGGACAGGGATTCGAGACCCACGCCCTTTTTTGGTCTAGGTCAGTGTGGTACATGACGGAAGGGGGCTACAGTAAATGGTCATGGAAGAACTTAGTGGCAGAAACTGGTCCTGATTGGTCTAGCTGGACGGTGAATCGGGTGGCACTATTATGGAGGAGAAGGTTGGTGCTAACTAAAGTTGATACTGGCTTAAAATTGGTTATCAAACATGGGGTAGGTGGAGCTGGGTGTACCCCGTTCCTGTTGGCACCATGGGAAGAGCAGAGAGTGTATTGGCATTTAAAGATATGTATTCTCACCATAACCACCCCCCGTGCTGTACTTTCAGTGCGGAAGCCGCTGTCCTCCAGTGATCCCAGGTTGGGCCCTGTTACCATGACCACAGCTCCTCCCAAGATCGATGATGCTATCCTAATGGCTACAGGGGTCTCAGGTTTTACTAATAATTGGCTGTTGTTGGCAGAGGAAGCTGCAAACAGCACCAGGCAGAGTTGTGTGGTATGCATGGGTGCTCGTCCATTACTCCGCATTGTCCCGGCCGTGGTGATTCTACCATGTTTGATCCCTTTAATGACTACAGATAACCCCTGTTGCAATTGTACTACCTGGGACAGGGTTTATCCCATAACTAAAGCTACCAACAGGAAACCAATGTTTTCTAACCAGGTTGCCAAGGCCAATTTCACTTGTGTTGATATGTCAGGGGTTGGCATCGAGGTAGGACGTATTCCTAAGTCCTGGTGCCTGGACACAGTTAAGGTTGTTGGGGGTTTTAAGCCAATATCCCGTGCTGATGTGTGGTGGTGGTGTGGCACTGCTGTGTTGTTTGACAAACTTCCCGTTAACACCACCGGCACCTGTGCATTGGTTACTCTTCTGTTGCCTGTTTCTGTTTACCCCATAGAGGCTGGGGATCTCGCACTTAGAATCCAGTCGGTGAAACCAGTGAAGGGGGGAGGACGTTCCAGGCGGGCTACCTCCCCATCCATGGATGACCCCACTTACATAGACGCCGTTGGGGTCCCTAGAGGGGTGCCAGATAAGTATAAATTAGTTGATCAGGTAGCTGCTGGTTTCGAGTCTTCTATTTGTTGGTGGTGTACTATTAATAAAAATGTTGACCGTATTAATTACATCCATTATAATGTCCAGAAATTAGGGAATTGGACTCAGCAGGGCTTTGAGGCGGTACATGGCCAGTTGGCAGCTACCAGTCTTATGGCTTTTCAGAACCGCATAGCTATTGACATGTTGATTTCTGAGAAAGGTGGCGTGTGTGCTGTTTGGTGAACAATGTTGCACTTTTATCCCGAATAATACTGCCGCTGATGGAAGCCTGACCATTGCTCTGGAGGGTTTGTGAACACTTAATGGTAAAATGAAGTCCCACTCCGGGGTGGACACCTCTATGTGGGATTCCTGGATGGAGGTCTTTGGTAAATATAAGGCCTTGGTTTCATCCGTTTTGGTGTCTATCTCCGTATTCGCTGCAATTATGGTTCTGTGTGGATGCTGCTGCATTCCATGTATAAGATCTTTAACTACCAGAGCTATTACCAAGGATATTGACCCTGGTGCATCTGCTCAGATGTATCCTCTCCTGGCAGATGATGAGTATGTTGATCTGGTCCCGGAGTACGGTGATGTATATCAGACCATGGACCACACCGCCATCTAGAGAGGGAATCTATTTTTTCTATTTCCGCTATTATATTCCTTTTTGAGCTGTTGTTCTCCATTCTGTTAATGAAGGTTTGAAATTCCTGAGTGGCTGGTAGCCAACTTAGTACATGTTGTGGTCTGAATGGAGAACATTATGGTACTTTACGTTTCTGCTTATCTATGCTTTAATTAAGTTGTCACGTCTCTTGGGAGACGTGAAGAGAGGGACTACAAAACTTTCTCTCTGAGAAAGTTTCTAGAGCAGTGTCACGTCTTAATAGACGTGAAGAGAGGGATTTGTAAGCATGAGTATTTAGCTGAGCATGTTATAACCAGGCCTTTAGCTATAACACATTAACCTCTGCATATTAACTGTAGCTGTCTACTACACATTGCTCAACAGGAAGCATCACACAATTGAACTTACACGAATGTGCTGATGTCTCAACTCACAGCACATAGACAGGAACTGGCTCGACCACAAAGCAGTATCGGCCAAAGCCTGACCCTGTGAAAACAGGAACACGCATACATTAAGACACATAGACTCATTGCACACATTTATTTATTTATTTTATTTTATTTTACCTTTATTTAACCAGGTAGGCAAGTTGAGAACAAGTTCTCATTTACAATTGCGACCTGGCCAAGATAAAGCAAAGCAGTTCGACAGATAAAACGACACAGAGTTAGACATGGAGTAAAAACAAACATACAGTCAATAATGCAGTATAAACAAGTCTATATACAATGTGAGCAAATGAGGTGAGAAGGGAGGTAAAGGCAAAAAAGGCCATGATGGCAAAGTAAATACAATATAGCATATATATATTATTATTATTATGTTATAATATAACATAAGCTGCATAAGATAAACTTATCTAGGACACACACACACACACACACCCTGGACTCAGGAAAACAACAAGGACATTAAGCAACGGCTGAAGCATGGGCTGCAGGAGCCAATCAGCAGAGGCTACGCCTGGACCTGATCCAACCAGAGAACCAGGACTTCAAGAGACTCAACCTACTTTCTGTGCTGTATAAAACATGTAAACAAACTGTATTAGAGCTCTCTCTCTTCTAGCTCACTCGGAGTTACTAGAAAGAGCCCGTGCACGCTGTACCAGATATCTTTACTCTGAATAAACTGTCGCTTGTCATACAATCTACCGCTTTGTCCGAATCTATCCTTGACCGGCTCACTCTCCTGCACATCTCAATTATCAACACTAACCAGGCTATCTGCATTGTGTACCGCCACCCACCACCCCCTCTTTTACGCTACTGTTTTTCACTGTCTTTCTACTGTTTGTATTTCTTTACTTACCTATTGTTCACCTAATGCCATTTTTTGCACTATTGGTTTTAGAGCCTATTGTAAGTAAGCATTTCACTAAGGTCTGCTTCACCTGTTGTATTCCGCGCATGTGACAAATGAACTATGATTTGATAACATTGCTCCTCTAGCGGCAAAGTAAGATAGTGCTTTTGGGACTCAGAGCTTCGAGCTGGGACTGGTTCCTTCGCAGCCATTTTCTGTCCAACCACACGGTCGTTTTGAGAAGCTAACCAACCAGGGCAGTATCGGAGGTTTGTGCCTGGTTCTGGCCAATGATTGCTATCCGATTTCTCGTTACCTCGAATCGAAATCTCCGCGTTTGACTCTTTCTTTGATGGTAGCGTGAGAGGGAATTAGCAGCGGGAAAGTAGAAATTAACACTGCGAGTTGAGGAATTCTATCTTGGACTCGCTAGTAAATGGTCTCCCCGTATGGGTACTCCGTCACCCAGCAGGCCCTCCACAAAGACTCAAATGCATCTAACAAATGTAACAGGCTATGTTTGCCATGGGGTTGCTCAAATCCGACTGTTGAAGTCGACGGGATGTCTTGAATAGTCTGTAAACATGACGAATTTGCGAAATCGTGAGTTACTCATCGATTGTCTTTTTGCTTTGTATGCGAATTGGTTAGCTAGCTACGGTTAATAACTAACATTACGTACCGCACATTGCTATCGCGAACTACAGTAGGTTGTTAGCATAGCTGACGTTAGCTAGGTAGCTATTGTAACTAGCTAAAGTTGTGTCCGGGTTTTCGTCTATAGCTAACTACTGTAGCCATGTCTTAGGTAAAAATAACTATTCTCCCCCGCTTATCTGGGTACGACATTAGCCAGTTACGCTAACTAGTAGTACTAACTAGCCAGTTGGCTAGCTAACGTTGGCTTTTTTTGTTTGCCCGCTGGCTAGTTGTCAATCAACGCGGGAACAAAGGGGAACGTTGCAGTTTGCTAGAAAAAGCCAAAGCAGAGCCCTGCTGACTCGGTAAAGCCTAACTAGACGCTAACTGGGTAGCAATCGGCTCATCGATTCATGACCATCCACGGCTGAACTAGTAACAATCACTGCGCATATAGTTTTTATGCAACTGGAAGATTTCTAATGACAAAGTACAGTAACGGTTAACGTTACGCCGATTTACATCCTCAGCTGCACAATAGAACGAGTCAAAATTCACCCAAGGCTGAACATGGCAGAAGTACGTTGTCTAAACTGGAACACTTAGCGCGAGGCCATAGTAAATGAATGGAATCAAATCAAATCAAATTTATTTATATAGCCCTTCGTACATCAGCTGATATCTCAAAGTGCTGTACAGAAACCCAGCCTAAAACCCCAAACAGCAAGCAATGCAGGTGGAGAAGCACGGTGGCTAGGAAAAACTCCCTAGAAAGGCCAATACCTAGGAAGAAACCTAGAGAGGAACCAGGCTATGTGGGGTGGCCAGTCCTCTTCTGGCTGTGCCGGGTGGAGATTATAACAGAACATGGTCAAGATGTTCAATGTTCATAAATGACCAGCATGGTCGAATAATAATAAGGCAGAACAGTTGAAACTAGAGCAGCAGCACAGTCAGGTGGAAGTTGAAACTGGAGCAGCAGAATCGAACGTTGGCAGAGCCTGTTTTGACTGGAGTGACGCTTAGAATTCCATTTCGCCAAATGGCGCCAAAAAATGTATCCCCTTTTTATTTTACCACTACAATCTGTTCTTGGGACGAAACTGAAAAATAACTCGTGTAGAAAGTAAACACCCGCACCTCGATGGTGCCAAGTGTGATTATGTCTGCAAAACAAGGAAGTAGAAGAACAATGCAACTTATAACTATTTCACTGCCCAGCCTCACGTAATTAGAAAGATGAGATTCTCATGATTCAAAATGGTGTCCGACCTGATTTTTTTTTTTAAATACACACATTGCGAGATATTTAGCGAAATATACCAGCATGCCTCTCCATAGGAAAACAATGGGGGGAGCTCAGCGTTCCAAGGGCAAAAGGTATTTCATGGCTAGCGTTTGATGACAACAAAATACACAGTCCAGCACTACATAATTAGAAAGAGGGGATTCTCATGATTAAAATGTTATCAAATGAAAAAAATACACATTGCCAGATATTTGGGGAGATAGACAAACATGCCTATATTTCCCTATAGTAAACAATGGAACAACCTCAGAGTTCCATGAGTCATTTTTTGTTTACATTTTAACTATGAACAACGTGGGCAGGTCTCCATAGCCAACAATAGCAAAGCAGGCAATGGTAAAACAATAAGCTGGGAATCGAAGTTCTGAAGACGAGTTGGTGCCATGATGCTCAATAGAACTAATAGGAGCTGGCAGGGTGAAAAATGCCCTAAAATAAGGCCTGTTTTTTTTGTGATTACTTCAAAACTACGGCAGGCAGCTGGAACATATGGTAATATTATGAAACTGGGCTCCACGGCGGATGCAATGAACTAGTTTTTATCAGAAAAGAGCATTGTTAAAAATGTCAACTGTCTAGCCTACAGTGTGGTGCACATGGCT
The DNA here is from genome assembly GCF_002021735.2 of Oncorhynchus kisutch. NCBI lineage: Eukaryota > Metazoa > Chordata > Actinopteri > Salmoniformes > Salmonidae > Oncorhynchus > Oncorhynchus kisutch. The sequence continues at coordinate 15,159,672 of NC_034183.2, read as the reverse complement.
AATGTTAGTTAGATACAACCTGTGCGTTCAGTTTTTGATTGACTATTTGGACAGTTCATCCAGGCGGTGTTTAGTTAATGTAGCTAAAACCAAAATAGTTTAGCATAGAGTCAATCCTTCTGTATTTCTTAAATCATGATCTCAAAAGAACAGGGTTATAAATTCTGTCTTTGTCTGTGTTTATAGATGGAGGGAGACGGTTCAACCACAGATGCCTCTCAGTTGGGCATGCCAGGGGAGTACATGGCAGGAAGCCACTACGTCCTTCAGTCACAGGATGGTAAGTGGTGGAACTCCCTTCACAGACCAAGCACCATAATCAATAGTTACCGGAGTTGTAATTTCAGTTCTATGAGTGGAGCTGTCCTGATATAAGGGGATGCTTCCCTACAATCAGCCTCCAGGAAAAACATATTCAGCGAGACTGGGGGTCGGCAGGGCCTAAAGTCCTATGGGGCTTCGCTCCACTCATAGAACTGGATTTACAACTCCGGTAACTATCGTTCTGTATTGTGGAGCTCTGCCCTATAGGGGAGCTCTGCTCCTAGTGGTTTAAGGAGGAGCGCAATGCTCCAAAATGTACTCCTTGCCGAGCCTAACACTTAATGAAAAGGTCGGGCCCAGCAGTGGCTGCGACCAAATCCCACAGTACTGTAACACACTGTGAAAACAGACTGTCACAATGTACTGCGTCCTCTGTTCTAATCCGCCCTACTCAGTCGAGAGGCACAGCCAATGACTAGGGGCAAGCAGATAGATGAACTCATAACTCTGTCAATATTAAAATATGGGTCTAATAGTACTGTAACACCAGTTAAGCCAATGATTCGTGGGCAGATAACAACTGAATTTGGGCCAACTATTCTGCCTCAGCAGGTGGATGATACCTCAATATTCTTATCAAATTCATTGACCGGTTTAATAGTGAAGTAATACTAGTTACAGTGCTATTTGCCTCATCACTCTGCCCCAACACAGTGATACACTGTTGGGCAGTCTAGATATTCCCAGCTGTGCTGACAGTGTCAGACAAAGGTCATGTCGCACATGTCTCTCTCCTTGACAAAAAGAGTGGACCTAATGGGAACCATGCCCAGTCGTTCTGCATCTTTTCTTAACTCAAGTTCTCCCTTTAGCCACGCTGAGTACAGAACAAGCTAGAGAGTTAGAGGTGTCGTCTAACAGGTAGAATCGGATAAAAGGAGACGGTGACGACCACTGCACAATTATCCTGTGGGTACAGGTTCCTCTGAAAAGGGCCGTAGACGGGCCCTGCGCCTCATAAGCCGTCTCAATGCTTTTGCGAAGCCAATGTGACAGCCGCTGTTTTGAAAGTGGTGTACTAGCACAGTGACATAAACAGCTGAGGCGATGACTTAATCATCACTGTGTGCTGCACGTAGCACACCAAGGCCCGTACCGGGCACAGTCAATGAAGCCTCCTCTCTGCTCTGCATGGGGAGGGGGGAGAAGGCCGACAGCTCAGCAGTCTGTGACCTTTATGAGCTCTTAGTAACCTTCGGCATAAATGCTGGGTTGGGACGTAACACCGCTCTGCTCAAATCGCTATTGATGGCAAGGCAGTCGTTTCTCGTCGAAAGAGCACACAAATCACTGACGCGCTTGGCTGTAGTCAAAGCAAGTGACATCACTGTCTTCAGAGATAACATCTTGAGGGGGATTTGATTCAATGGCTCTCATGACAAGCTGAAAGCGCTGCCGCAAACACCTTAATGGCAGCGGGTGAGCGCTGCTTGTCAAACATGAATTGTAGAAAAGAGAGCATGCTCTCGACCTGACAGCATACAGGGTCCCCATTCTCTGGCACACCATCTGCTGGCATGAATCCTGGATGTGGAACTGGCACGCGAGCCCTGCTTGGTTCTGATTACTGAATCAGATGACCCACAGCGCTCTAACCTGTCCCTCTCGGGCCAGACCCTCGGTGGTTGGCCAATTAGAGGCAATTTCTCTATCATGCCTCCCGCCTGAGACATCGCATCCTCTCGGTGGCATTGGCCATGATGGCGAAATCAACATTTGAGTCATCTCTGCTTACCACGAAGCCCCTGGATGATCAGGGGCTATCAATATGATTGACAGCCCTCCTTTTCTCACACAGGCTGGCAGTGGGGGAATGCAGGACAGTGGTGGAAATGCATACAGGAGAACATCTGGCCACGGTTGGTGCGCAAAGGTGTCTATCTAGTTGCGGTTCGTCCTGGGCTCGTAGGGATAACCATAGGGGACACTGCTGGTTCACACGTGACGCGAACAGATCCACCTCGGCTCTCCCAAACCGTTCCCATATTTGGAGAACAATGTCGGGGTGCAGCTCACTCGTCGTCTCTAGGAACCCCTCGAGACATGAGGTCTGCTCCAATGTTCTGATAGCCTGGAATGTGTGCTGCTTTCAACGAGTGAACGTGCTCGTGAGCCCACAGCCTCAATTGCAGGAGACCTCACTCGTCCATGGCGATTTATGTAGGTTACGGTGGTTCGGTTGTCTGACCAGTCCAACACGTCATGACTCCATAGGGTAGACATAAAGTGGGTCAGAATCAGTAGAACTGTCTCCAACTCCAGGAGGTTGATGTGGCGTCCCGAGGGAGGACACACACCTCCGACTGCCCGAGTTTGACATGTCCCTCCCCATCCAGTCAGACAAGCCTCTATAAACACTAGAATGTAGGAGGACACTCTGCCCATTGGGGCCACTTGCGTCGGGACACACAGATCTCCAATAGTTCAGGTCCGCTCTGAGCGAGAAGGGAACCACCAACAACTGATGTTGGTGCCTCACTGGGACCAGTCGTAGTTGGGCAAAACATCGCTGTGTTCTGCGCATGTGCAGAAGTCCCAGCGGAACCACCGAGTGGGCAGACGACATGAGACCCAAGTGTCATGCCGGAATGCGCCGTCACCGTGCGGTTCGGATCACACCTTTGTAGGGCTAGCAATAAGGCAGCCCATCGAGGATCTGAAATTCGAGCCTTCATGGTCAGTGTCTAGCTCAGGTAGACAATCTGATGACTGGGCCCAGGCGCGCTCTTCTCCCAATTCACAGCGAACCCCAGACTTGTGAGATTAATCACTGTCTGTGTCGTGTGCGATCGCCAGCTCTGCTGACGGGGTGAGAACCATTAGGTCGTCTAGGTAGACTAGTAGCCTTATCCTTGAATGACGCAACTGTTCCAATGCCGCCTCCATGCATTTGGAAAAGATGAGAGGTGTCAGGGCGTACCTGAATGGCATCCTCGCATACTCGTACGCCACCCCTTGGAAGGCGAAATGCAGAAACTTCCTGTGACGCGGATGCACCAGCATATGAAAGTATGCTTCCTTTAGGTCTACGCTTATACAAATGTCCTTGTTGTGGATACATTCCAGCAGACGTTTTGTCGTAAGCATTCTAAAGGGCCGTTTGGCTACGCTCTCGTTGAGAGTGCGTAAATTCAATATTGGCCTCATTCCTCCCGTCTTCTTTGGCACTAGGAAGTAGAGCGACTATAGCCCGCTATTCCTTTGCTCTTGGGGAACTACTGTGACCGCCTCCTTCGCCAAATGTTCCGTAATGTCTTTCACAAGAGCGACTACTTTCACTGACGTCTTCATCACGGTCTCCACCACGCCCGTAAATGGGGGTGGAGTTCTGTAGAATTGGATGTCGTAGCCAGGGGGAGAGGGTGCAGCTTCGCTGCCACTCCCAAGTAATGCTCTAAGAGCGGGAGAGCTTTGGTACAGACAGTAGGATGGACTACTACTAGGTGGGACAGCCCAAGGTGGGCCCCTCTCGAAAAGGGGAGGAAATATTAGCGCGTTCTGTGAGAAACGGGAGTGCCAACACTTTGGTTATACACCTTGTGGTTCCTGTCCTTCGTGAACGCAGCACGGGTCTGAGCTACACTGAGGCATCTGCCTGAGTTAGTGCGCCGTCCCCCAACAGCGATTGCGTCATCGGCCCAACATGGGGCTGTGTACGCAAGATGTTCCTCAAACCCTTATTCACATTACTCCTGAGAGTGTGTGGTATAGGGTTTCCATGAGGTATAGCATGGCGGCTCATCAAAAGCGTCCGTTTTGCTGCCCTCATGTCATTTCCACTCACAACGTCCTCAGCTACGCACTCATGGTGTGCTGTGCTACACACAGAGTGATGTGAGAGAGAGACGGAACCTGAGCGGTCTCAAGTTTGTTATGGGAAAGAGGTTCTCTTGTGACAAAGTCAGATGGAACACATTCTTTATTAATCATTTCAGCCTCGGTCAGTAGGGTGCCTTTTTTCAGAACCTGAGGCTAGCACAGACATAGCGTCCTCCAGAGGGAGATCTACCCTGATAAACGTCCACTGCTGCTTCTTCACCTTTAAAGAAAGGAGGGCACAGCAAGGGCATTCCGGGGGATCTGTGAGGCCGCCCCTAGCGTGCTGTGAACCCAAGCACACAAAACATAAGTTGTGTGGGTCTGTAGCTGCCATAGTGGAGCAGCGACACTGAGCTCTTAAAAGAGCTTTTCGTCCTGAGACTTCTCTTCTCTTCTAGGCTTCTTCAGTCCAGTCCTGTTGCTGAAGATTATGGGAGGCTGATTGTGGGGAAGCATCCCCTTATATAGGGACACCTGTACTCCTATTGGCTGCAGGTGTGTGCATAATTTTCTCTCAGGCTGTTCGCTGCCTAGGCAGCAGGGTAAACCACTAGGAGCAGAGCTCCCCTTGTTGGGCAGAGCTCCGCGATATAGAACAGAAGCACCCTCTTCTCTAACTGAGTCTCTCAACTCTACATTAATGGAATTTAGTGGAGACGAGTGTGTGGAGTCGCTGTCAGGCTATACTTCTAAAAATTGAAATTCTTAAACCCTTACTGTGTACCACAGGAGGTTGGTGGCACCATAATTGGGGAGGACGGGCTCGTGGTAATGGCTGGAGCGGAATAAAACATTGATTTGATGCCATTCCATTCACTCCTTTCCATGCCATTATGAGCTGTCCTTCCTCAGCAGCCTCCACTGCCGTGTTCCTTTGTTTGTCCACTGTGTGCCTTTTTTCTGTCCTCTGCATGCCTGTTATTTTTTATTTAACCTTTATTTAACTATGCAAGTCAGTTTTAAGAACAAATTCTTATTTACAATGTTGGCATACACCGGCCAAATCTGGATGACGCTGGGCCAATTGTGCGCTGCCTTATGGGACTCCCAATCACGGCCTGTTTGCTGGAATCCCTTACTTTTTAATACAATGTTAATCAAATACAACCACTGACTGTAGTCGGAGGTACACTCCTCCCACAGTCGTCTCAACCCAACTCCACCGAGATGTACATGGCGTTGAGTTGAGAAACCCAGCTACCTATTCTCTGACGTGCACAGTCCCCAACCCCTTTTTCAGAATAACATGGTATCCCAATGATACAGGACACCATCAGAGCACCCCTATATAAAGATACGGACATGGGCACTCCCACCTTTCAAAGACGCTTCACAAATAATCAGGCTTACTTACTGTAGTAATTCTAAATGACAGTGTTTGACATTGACCAAGTCACATGTAGACTTGATCTCAATCAGACTAAACTTGCTTGGTGAATAGAGGTAGAGAAGATTTTTGTAGGCAAAATGTGTGATGTAACATGCCCCTCTCCCTGACACAGATGACTGTGATGAGAGCCTGCATGACCATGAGGAAGGCAACGGCAGCAAGGAAAACTTCCGCGAGCAGGACATCTACCTCCCCATCGCTAACGTGGCTCGCATCATGAAGAACGCTGTTCCACAGACAGGAAAGGTATGGAGCGTGACTTGCTTTGCTTGTTGCTTTTTATTTATTTGTTTAATCTTTTTTTAAACTTTTAACTGGTATTTATTTGGATTCTGTGAGTCCATAAATCTACACAATTCAAGATTGAAACAGCAACAAAGCCAGATACATAGACCACAGACTCATCTAGGGCTGCCAACACCCCTAAATGACTATTAAGGATGCAAATTTCGTATAATTTTGCTGCCGACTGACCCTCATTTTTTTTTTTTTTACAGTCAAATGACGTGACCAACAGAGAATACTATTGCAGATCTGTATATAATGACGAGATGCTTATTTTTCCGCCCTAACAATGGGGGGAGTCCCAAGGCAGGTGAAGCTTAGGCCCAAAATATTCCAATAGAAACTCATTGCTCTTATTTTGGACAGATTTGGGCAAGAGTAAAACCTTTCGCATGGTTTCTTCCTCTCTGATACTACAAGGACCGGACATTTTTCATTAAGAGCTTAATGGAAACATCAAAAAACAATAGCATGCCTATTATCAAAAAATTATATAAAAGGAAGAGGGAGACTTAGATTCCTCAAACAGAAACTTAACTTTATTATAAGATTAGCAAAAATGAAGCAATCAACAATCACTCAATAGTGCAGAGTTAAAAGCCCAATGAACAGAGTTTGCTCTCAGCTTTTATAGGAAGTACAACCTCTTTGTCTTCGTGGCAGTTTAGCAGATGTGTGGAAACGGGCAAAGCGGTTTGTCTGCAGATTAAGATGGCACGAGGGCTCAACTGTAACTGCATTTGCCACAGATCACACTAAAATGTGCTTCCTTCTTCAAGTTTCCCTTCCAGCTGACTTCCTGCAGATAGTAAAAACACAGGATCTGTCATCTGCTGCGGTCGATTCCAAACGGATCTTAGCTATACGCCCAGTCTTATGCCTAAGTCACACAGACAAGTTTGTATCAGGTTAGAAAAGAACACTAGCATATAATGAGAATATTCTCTAAGTAATAAAACACGGGATAGCATGACTAATTTTCCACCACAGACATCCCTGCAATCAGCATGCCAATTGCACGCTCCCTCAACTTGAGACATCTGTGGCATTGTGTTGTGACAGCTGCCCATTTTAGTGTTCTTTTATTATCCCCAGCACAAGGTGCACCTGTGTAATGACCATGCTGTTTAATCGGCTTCACTGCTCACTAAAAGGGACGTAAAAAAATAAATAATCTGCACAACATTTGAGAAATAAGCTTTTTGTGCTCATGGAACCTTTTTGGGATCTTTTATTTCAGCTCATGAAACATGGGACCAACACTTTACATGTTGCATTTATATTTTAGTTCCGTGTAGAAAGAGGGGGAATCTACTAGCAACTGCTATGATGTGTTGCTAATATGTCTAGGATTGTGCCTTTTAGCTTCTGGACAACAAAAGAAAGTCAATAGAACAGGAGAGAAATTCTGGTTAATGGCATGAGGAAGTCTTTATAAAATAATTCCCTCTGTTTTCTGTGGATGGATTTTTCACAAAGCTACTTTGAAGCAAGGTATGACATGCTTCCTTATTTGAAGTTAAGTAAATTCAGGTTTCAAACAATTATACTGCCTTAAACTTCTCCCATTGCGAAGTGGTGGGTGACGTGGTGAAGGTCAACGGTAGGCAGGCTATAGCCTATGCATCCGAATAGAAGGAGCGCTTTAATTACAAGTTGAGATTGAGAAATAACATAGCTCCTTTTAATCGTGTTTTTAACACCCGATTGCATTTAGAATTGTTATTTGTTGTGCAATGACTGGGATTACAAAAGAAGGTTTCACTGCAGTAGCCTACAGGCTTTTTGAGGAGCTACTCTCACACTGTCTGACAGGTGGTAGACTATTCTACTCCTCAAACTAGGCTCTGTATGCTGTGTGCGTGTGATAAATGAAATGCATGATGACTAACGAAAATACACATGCCAATTTAATTCCACGAAATGATGCAAATTAACCTATAGACCGATAAGCATGATTGGTCATGTATTTTGGCGGCTAACATTTAACATGTTTATTTACTATCATAACCAATTTGAGGCTATGTATTTTGAAGTGAGAGGGACTCATCCGACCTATGCAATGGTAGAGGAAACACTTAGACTGAGTACACCGTTGCTGCTTTTTGACTGTTATACCACCCTTATGTTATACTAGTGAAATTGTGTTTACATAGATAGAGCTGAAAGTGAGGACTTGTGAAGAGTATTGGGAATTTTCTAGTACATGTGTGCACATTATACATATTACTTTAAGCAGAATCAATGCAAGCTTAACCATTATATATGTGTGTGTGGGTCATTAGGCTAAGAGAAACCATTATGTAGTCCAGTGAGATTTATTAGACATGCATTAGGCGCAAAGGTTTGTATTACATGCACGTTTCTTGGGATTGTGCATGTCTGTTTATTTTTGTACTGTTGCTATGGTTACGCCACCAATATAATCTATGCCCTAATGTCTGTACCAATACGAAAATGGAAACAAAGCTGAAATGAGTGCAAGGCAAAAAGATAATGGTGGCTAAATGCCAGAGTTATTAACATAAAGAGGAGTTACTATGTGTGTGACGTAAGGATGAAAACTATAGAAAGTGTGTGCCGAGGCTGGAAAGTTGGTTGATCCATGAACCAGCTCGGCTTGTTACTTTGTAATCAATTCTATTTGTATTCACAAGTTCCGGTATCTGAGAAATATGATTGAGCAAATGTTTCCACGACAGAGCGGAATCAACAACCTCTGCATAATCAAAACGGTTGCTTTGTGAGAAGGTGTTAGTTCACAGTTAGCCATTGTTATGTAAATGTATGGAGTAAAAAGTACAGTGTTTTCTTTAGGAATTTAGTGAAGTAAAAGTTGTCCAAAATAGTAAAGTACAGATACACCAAAAAAACGACTTAACATTTTTACTTAAGTACTTTACGCCACTGCTCAATTGAGAATTTCCACACTGCCACGTAGGGCTGCACGATATGGGCAAATAATATTGGACTTATTTTTCACCAAATGTTGCAATTGTGATTTGACTTCCGAATTAGAGCAAAACTGTTGGAATCGTGGAAATAGATGACTGTTATAATTCTATAGTTAGAATATAATAGTGGGCACTTTGAATACATTGTTTACACAAATTAAAATGTCAGGGAGGAGTTATTGTGATAAGTGTTTCCTAGGGGACCCTATAAGCTTTGGCTAGATTGCATGTTTTCTCTTGGCTACTTCATTTAGCTAACATATTCTTGCTTTGCATATTCTTCTTTGATTTAGAAGATACTGTTGCACAAACAACGTGCTGATTTAGGTCTACACCATCACTGGTATTATCAGGCTGTATTAGCTAGCTATGTTTGCTCTTACTCAGTACATTTATTAGCTAGCTAGATGTTAGCATTAGCGGCTAACAATTAGCGTCTCACAAGATTCAAGAGCAACTTGCTAAGAAAAGACAAACTAGCTGTTTGCTGATGTAAAGAAACACAAACTAATAGTGTCAGTATAGAACGCTAGTGGATTTATATTAAGAAGCAAAGTGAAAACAGCATTATTGTCATCAACATTGTTGCATTTGCTGCATTGACCATGTAGACTGAACGCAAGTGTCTCGTGGTTGAGGAACATCAAATGCGCTCCTTTGAGTGACAAGGGGCGTGGCTAGGTCTGTATGGAGAGTGGCGAGGAGAGGGGTGACTCAAGTAGCGAAGTAAACTATAAAAATTGACATTACACATGGCGAATCACATTTAACAAACCAAACATTTAAATTCCAGTATAGAAGGTAAAGTAAAAACTCAAACCAGTCCCTGCATCAATACCGGTATATCATAAAATACAGTATACCACCCAGCCCTAGTACCAGTTGCCTGCCTTTAGAGCCAAGTGAAAGCAGGTCAGCTGGAGCCGTGGCTCAGTGAGACACGGGAGCCGGCCCGCGTAGATGGAAACAGAAAAGTCTGAGCCTTTTGGGTAAAACACTGGGGTAAATCCTGTATGGAAATGCTCCATTTGATAAGCACAGAAGTGCCTTTCAGGTCACTAAGGATGCACTGCATTTGTATCATCTTTCAAGACTGAATATTTGCCAGTGTTGATGTATTTCTCCTCTGCCTTAGCCCAAACACAAAGGGTTTATTGCTGTGTCCATTTCTTGGCCATCAACCAGTCACACTGATAATACTCACCCTTCCAGTTTCTGTGGATTCTACTTCATACAGTAGGCTACATGTCCTTGAAACTCTTGGTACTCCCTAGTTACAGGTGGTAAACATCTCAAAGGTTTGCTGCCAACTTTAGTTCAGTATTTTCCCACCCAAAGCACAGCTTCAATGCCTGATAAATTGTACAGGACGGGTTGACCGGGCCATCTGTTTTTTTTTAACCAAATCCATCAACAGACACAGATATGACAAACCCCAACACAAAACACTGCAAGTTATTTTTAAAGACGCTTACTTGTTGTTTATATAAAATGTTTTGTCATTTTAAATAGGTATTTTTTTAAATACGTATTTTTGTAAATTATTGTAAAGCCTAATATTGATTTATATGTGAACACTGAGTTAGATTTCCCCGACACACATTCCGGAGATTCTCCAATGGCCATGCTTTTTAGTTCAGGACTGGGCTTAATCTGTGTCCAGGAAACCGGCCCTGAATGTAGTATCCACATCAACCTTTGGCTGCATGTTGACCTAAATCCCCCTTCCCCTATTAATCCTGTCCAGATAGCGAAAGATGCCAAGGAGTGTGTTCAGGAGTGTGTGAGCGAGTTCATCAGCTTCATCACGTCGGAGGCCAGTGAGCGCTGTCATCAGGAGAAAAGGAAGACCATCAATGGAGAGGACATCCTGTTTGCCATGTCCACCCTGGGCTTCGACATGTACGTGGAGCCACTCAAACTCTACCTACAGAAGTTCCGAGAGGTGAGAGGAAGTGTGTGTGCGCCAAGTGCAATAGCTCATGCCATGCTCTCCAGACTGGTGTGTATGAGTTCTTATGTTATGCACTATGCTTGGGCCTTGGCTCAAACACAAAGGTCTTGTTATCGCTGTGTGTTTTCTAGGTGGAAATACAGCTCAATTCATAACCCTAACAAGTTCTCAATGTGTCTCTCTCTCTCTGTAGGCGATGAAAGGGGAGAAGGGAATCGGCGGCATATCTGTAACAGAGGGACTCGGAGAAGAACTCACAGACGACAGCTTCGGTAAGTGGGGTCTCAATCCCAGTAGAATTCATTAACATTAGCTGTTATCCCCCAACACTGTTAAGGTCTAGGATTAGGCCTAGGTGAGAGGTGCTGAATGCATACATGTACTCTTTGTTATTCATGTTACAGGATCATCAGCTAGTTTATGGTCTAGTTGCCATGATGGCCTTATTTACTGCAGTTCTCCACCCCTGGGCCCCAGGCAATTTCTTACCCTGAGGATTGTTAAGTTTTCAACAAACAGTAAAAACTCATGGACGAATAAAAAAAAGCTCAAACCAAGTTTATACAACCACTGGGTCATACAGCTGCAAAGACAACATACAAGTCACACAAACACATCTTTATACCTTCCGACTAGGCGGAAGGACCTTGCATGTCTAAGAGAACATGTCCTTCTTTGGTGTTAGTTAGAACCACAGTAGGTTCCTCTTACTGGTGTTATGGCCCTGCCTAACTCTAGGACCCTCGTGGAAGTGAGTATGTATGTGTGCGATAGGACTGTAATCAGATGTTCTTCGATGTGGGCCCCCTTCCAGCAGTATCTTCTCTCTTCATCTGTTGACCTTCAATCGAGTTGTTCCTCATCCCTAGTCCCTAGAACCCATAGTCCTGGTTCCGCAGCAACTGGCCTGCCTAATCAAGAACTGAAACTAGACTGTTGCACTTTGCCTCCCTCAGGGACATTCATATTCAACAATAATACAGTGCATTTGAAAAGTATTCACACCCCTTCCCCTTTTCCACATTTTATTACTTTTGTTGGATTCTAGCTTGAAATACTTGCTATATATGGAGGAAATTAATTACGTACTGTGCTGTTTAATTAGACATACTATGCTGTTTTTTACTTAAAGAATTATCCATTGTTATATGCTAGTATTTTTTACTGATACAAACTTGTCTTGTGTGACTTTGTCATAAGCACCCAAGAAATTCCAACAAGCGCCAGGACCGTCTCCTAAAGTTGATTCATCTGCGGGAACGGGGCACCACCAGTACAGAGCTGTGATATTTCCATACATATTATTTAATTTCTTTTTTAATTTGGAAAGCCTGTTCTAAAAGCCTGTTTTTGCTTTGTCATTATGTGTAGATTAAGGACAAAGTCGAGGGGTCTGAATACTTCCTGACTACTGTGTATTTGAACTGAATATTAACTTTCTGCACTTACCTTTTTCTCACTCAGTAACTTTCCACACACCAAGTTCCTCTTTACCCTTCCTTGACAGTACCAGTCAAATGTTTGGATACACCTACTCATTCAAGATTTTTTCTTTATTTTTACTTCTACATTGTAAAATAATAGTAAAGACATCAAAACTATGAAATAACACATGGAATCATGTAGTAACCAAAAAGTGTTAAATAAATCAAAATATATTTTTTACGTTCTTCAGAGTAGCCACCCTTTGACTTGATGACAGTCTTGAAGGAGTTCACACATGCTGAACACTTGTTGGCTTGTTTTCCTTTACTCTATGTTCCAACTCATCCCAAACCATCTCAATTGGGTTTAGGTTGGGTGATTGTGGAGGCCAGGTCATCTGATGCAGCACTCCATCACTCTCCTTCTTGGTCATAAAAGCCTGTACACAGCCTGGCGGTGTTGGGTCACTGTCCTGTTGAAATCGAATGATAATCCCACAAAGCGCAAACCAGATGGGATGGCGTTTCGCTGCATAATGCTGTGGTAGCCATGCTGGATAAGTGTGCCTTGAATTCTAAATAAATCACTGACACCAGCAAAGCACCATCACACTTCCTCCTCCATGTTTCATGGTGGGAACCACACATGCATAGATCATATGTTCACCTACTCTGCGTCTCACAAAGACACGTTGATTGGAACCAAAAATCTAAATTTGGACTCATCAAACCAAAGGACAGATTTCCACCGGTCTAATGTCCATTGCTTGTGTTTCTTGGCCCAAGCAAGTCTCTTCTTATTATTGGTGTCCTTTAATAGCAGTTTCTTTGCAGCAATTCGACCATGAAGGCCTGATTCACGCAGTCTCCTCTGAACAGTTGATGTTGAGATGTGTCTGTTACTTGAACTCTGAAGCATTTATTTGGGCTGAAATCTGAGGTGCAGTTAACTCTAAATCACTTATCCTCTGCAGCAGAGGTAACACAGGGTCTTCCTTTCCTGTGGCAGTCCTCATGTGAGCCAGTTTCATCATAGCACTTAATGGTTCTTGAGATTTTCCGGATTGACTGACCTTCATGTCTTATTGTAAAGGACCGTTCTTGCCATAATATGGATGTGGTCTTTTACCAAATAGGGCTATCTTACGTATACAACCCCTACCATGTCACAACACAACTGATTGGCTCAAACGCATTAAGAAGGAAAGAAATTCCACAAATTAACTTTTAACAAGGCACCCCTGTTAATTGGAATGCATTCCAGGTGACTACCTCATGAGGCTGGTTGAATGGCAAGAGTCTGCGAAGCTGTCAAGGCAAAGGGTGGCTACTTTGAAGAATCTCAAATATAAAATATGTTTTGATTTAACATATTTTTGGTTACTACATGATTGAATGTGTGTTATTTCATAGTTTTGATGTCTTCGCTATTCTACAATGTAGAAAATAGTAAAAGTAAAGAAAAACCCTTGAATGAGTAGGTGTCAACTTTTGATTGGTACTGTATGTTTCTTATACATGTAAAGCACTGCATAAATTCTGATATGATAACATGAATAAGTATATTTCAAGCTAGAATACAACAGTACACTCCTGTTGGATTCTAGCTTGAAATATACTTATTCATGTTATCATATCAGAATTTATGCAGTACTTTACACTGTTTAAAATGTATTTGATTAATGTCTAACAGTGGGTAACAATGATTGACAGAACGTTACTTCATGGAATTGGTAACTGCATAATCTGAAGTATAAATCTGTTTCCTTTTGCAGCGAACCAGTTGCCTGCTGGAATAATAACTGCTGATGGACAACAACAGAATGTCATGGTTTACACCACCTCTTACCAACAGGTAAGCGTGCTCCTGAGTCTACTCTCCACGCTTCATGTACTCATTAAGACCAAACACGTGAGAGTGATGAGTTGCACCATCAGGCGGGCGCTGGTTGCAGTGGCACAGGCGTCCCGTCCCGCACCTCTCTGGGGACACAACCATGTGCACAGGGGCCATCTGACTCACCACCACAAGTACACACAACTGTGCACCCCGGGACTTGTTAAACCATGATTAATCAATAAATCGTATCATAAATGTCTAAACATGGCTTGCAGCTGACAATAAAGAAATGAGAAACAAAGTTCTCTACATGTTAGTTCTGCTCTCTCTCTCTCTGGGCGGCAGGTAGCCTAGTGGTTAAGAGCGTTGGGCCAGTAACCGAAAGGTTGAAACCCTGAGCCGGAAAGGCAGTTAACCCCCAACAATAACTGCACCGATGACGTTGATGTTAAGGCAACCCCCCTGACCTCTGATTCAGAGGGGTTGGGTTAAATGCAGAATAAACATTTTGGTTGAAAGCATTCTGCTGTGCAAATGACTAGGTATCCTCCTTTCCCTCTTCCAGATTCCCGGAGTGCAGCAGATCCAGTTCTCCTGAGTAGGTTCCGGAATTCCCCGTTTGCAATCGGAACACGTTTGAAATGGGGAAGAGATTACAGCATTACTGTACACTCAGGTCAAAAGATAGTGGTGGGAAGATGGAACGAGAGGGGAGTGTATGCAGAACTTGCATAGGTGGGTTTGAATCAGAATCAGTTTTATGTTCTGGTCACGATAAAGAACTGAATAGGAGACTATCTGGAGACTAGTTATTTGGCTTTTTTTGTTAATTGAAGATTTTCAGAGTCACTTTATTTGGATAGTCTGTATTGTCCATCTGCATATGCTCTACAGCAGGGAAGGCATTTGAAATTATTTCAGTTTTCGAATAATATCTGGATAGTCTAAATAAATGTGCTTAAATAAAGAAAAATATATTTTAAAACTTCAATGGAGACTTACTCGTGCGACTCGAGAGCCTGTTGGGGCGGCAGGGGCTGGTGTGTGTTTGTGGCAGTGTGTGGCACGGCGGGAGAGCGAGAGTAGCCAAACAGACTGACTCAGGTTAGATAAGCTATGGCAGCAACATGCTTGTCTATCATACCATCTGGTAGTGCCTGTCTTGAATCCATAAAATCAATGTAAAAAAGCTAGCTAAAGTAGCAAAGCTAATTCTCGACAACTCCTTTCAGATTCCACAGCCTACCTGATGCTTGCTCGTTGTAGCGGACTCTTCATTTAGCCAACTTAATTCTGTGATGTTAATTCCATTTTGCATTGATTATAAATCTCCCACTTCTCTTGCTACACAGAGCCTCTGACTGTAGCGCCGCTTTGATTGACCAACAAGCTTCACGTTGGCTACCAGTGTGTCTTTTTTATGGGGCGCACTATTAACTGTCATAAAACTTGTTTATTAAAATCCTTGTAGGCTATGTAACAATGTTCATTTTAGACCAAACCTTTAAAATTATGTTGTGCCTATTTTCTTTATCAAAAATGAATACTCTCAAAGTAATCATTCTAACGTCCGTTCAGTTATTGGAATAACCGTGCCCATCACTACACTACAGAGGGAAACAACACACATGGTTGGTAAGTAACCACTTGCAAAGGTAAGGGTTAAGATTAGAGTTAGTAGATATTTGAAATGTTACTGATAGTCTCTAGAGCATCTACAGATGGACTATCCAAATAAAGTGTGACCCTTTTTTCCCCTCCATGTTGCCCATCACTACAATCTTTGTTTTATGAGGGGGAAGGAATGGGGGGATGAACATAAGCTGAAATGTCTGTCTAGGGAATTGGTGACCTCTTTGACGACCTTGTAAAGCAATAAAAACTAAAGTAGTTGAATGTTGACATCTGTACTCTAAACTCTGTTGTAAACAATTGTAAGTGGCATGCAATTTATTTAACTATTTTATAATTTCTGTAAAGTTATTCTGTTGGTCCTTTTAATAAAAATGTAAGCGTGATGCCAGTCTCCATTTAGTTTTTTCTAAAGTTTTTACCCTAATCTCTCCACCCTTGTAATAATACAGCACCACTTAAGACACTGCCCTAGTGTCATGACTTGCCAGTCCAACAGACCCCCCCCCCCCCTCTCCTGGGTCTGCTGGCCAGTTTTATGATGATCATAAATACCTCCCCTTGCCAAGCTGTATGGAGGGAGAGATATTAGTATAAATGGTCTTTTCCCACCAAAATTGGAGAATGTGGATTAGGGTTCCCACGGGTCCTTGAATGTTTGTGAATTTGAGGGTAAAAAATCAAGGCCTTGAAGGTTTTTGAAAATAAATATAGACTTTGGCCATTGAAGGGGCTTTAATTTATATATTTTGTGCAAGAATAGAAATTGAAGTAATTACTAGATTATTATTTTTTTAAACGTAATGTCAGTAATAGACTATGATGCGCTGTCTGCATGTGTCTCCCGCCTTCTGTGCATCCTTGTTTCATGTGTCACCTGCCTAGAAAGTGCGACAGTCACGTGCGTGCATGAGTGATCAAAGTCGAATGAACCAGATTAAACAGCGGCAAGCAAGCGAGAAATCTAACGTTAAGTGAACCTTAAGCTATGCCTGGAAAATGTAAATTCCAGGACTCGTGGCTCACCAAAGACATTTACAAAGATTGGTGTTGGTGTTCACATACTGGAGAGGGAGTGCAAAACAACGACGCTGGACAGAGTGGAATCAAGTGTAGCAAAAAGGCAGTTTATTTAAAGTCAGAGATATCTTGTCCTGCAGTTGAGCGTGCACGGACCTAAGCATATGGCTCTGTGAGGAGTCAGCTACTTAGGCTGCTTTTCACAGAGTTGGCAGCAGAATGTATACACAGAATAATGTAGGTGGAGTCTCGTCGTGTTGGTCTTCTGACTGGTCCTAAAGAGTTGGAGGCGGGCCTGCTCTAGCCAGAGCAGGAGCCCCATTGGTGCACAGCAGAGTCCTCTGCTCTTGGCACCCGACCAGTAGAGGGGGGTGGAGTGTGCGTGTGCATGTTCATGAAATGTCTGTGTGTCAAGGAAGCGTGAGATAAGGGGACTGCCAGTGTCTGCTTTAGGCTCAGGTGTTTCCTGTCTTTGCAGGAGTGCATGCAAAGACCAATGTCAGTGAAATAGTTTGGCACTCTAAGCTCGTTAGTGTTGCAGGATGTTCTTTGTAGTTTACAGGGGAGTATATTTTGAGTGATGGCAGCCATGTGTCCTTCCCTTGAACTGTTTTGTGCAAGTATAATCATGTTATTGCACGTAGGCTCTAAACTTGACTGAGGACACTGGGCCCAGAGTTATCTGAGGACATCCGGTTTAACCAGAGCGTTGGCCAGCTAGTAATGCTTGATATTTGATTATTTATATAACACTGGCTTGTTAAAGATCCGCGGGACATCCATATGGACCGATGCAGAGCCCGCATAAAATTAATAAAAGTTCACGCTATGGGCAAAAGCAACAGTGACGAGCCATGTTGCTAGAGCATCACACAGGATGGCACTCGAAGTTAAAAGTCCTACCCCTGGTAACATGTAGAAAGGAATACAACAACCATACTTTGTAACTAAACGTTAATTAGTTAGCTGGATTATTCCGTCTCTTTGTGGTTGGGTAAATTCACTTTAACGTTCAGAATTATTTGGTCAAATTAACGTTTGCTATGTTAGCTAATGTTATCTAGATGTGTCAGTCAGTTCTCCCACAGAATCACACCTGTCAATATAGTCCTAGCTAGCTAACGTTAGCTAAGTTCACGTTACGTTAGCCAACTTGCGGCAAGCAGAGCTGGACAGTGAACATTTCAAATGATTGACAGTTTGCTAACGTTAGCTGAAAGTTTACATTTAGTTAAAGGACTTTAACTAGAATCGTTAGTGACATGTTACATGACTAATGCCAGTTAGCTAGTCATTCATCAGACTTGGACATTCATTTTCTTATAGCTCCCACTCTATTGAACTATGTGGGAAAGTCATTGTCATCTACATCCCCACCTAGACAATCTTCTACAACTACTACCACATTCACCACCTCAAGACAGTCTGTCATAACTGGCGTTCCCAAAGAGGAGACATAGTGGTGTCTGAATATGATGGAGTCTCACTACTCTTTCCACTGTAGTGAACACACAGGTGAGTGGCATGGTTTTTAAACTCACTTGTAACGTTAAATTGTTTTTATGGGCATGTTATGTTTGTTTTTATATTTCATATTCTCTCTGTGAAACACGTACACACACGCTAGAAACAGAAATGTGTTTCATTTCAATATTCTATTTATTTTTACTGTTAGGTGTGCTGTTCTCAGCGACGTTCCCAGCTATATGTGCACACATGGCTTGGCTCCTCATTTCAAGCACTTGTCTAAAAAAGACTAGGGAGGAGGACTATGTACTTCTCTTTGATGAGAGCCTTAACAGGAAAACAGTCAAAGCAGTGTGAATTCCACGTCCGTTTATGGGATGAGGACAGTTGTGACAAGTTTTTATGATTCTAAATTTATGGGATATGCAACCGCATTGGACCTTAAAGCGGTTTGAGAAGAGCACCGAAGATCTACCAAACAAAAACATGGTTCAGGTCTCCATGGATGGACCAAATATAAATTAGTCATTTTACTCATAGTCCCACCTAGATTTTGATGTACACCATATAAACATTGGTAGTTGCGGTCTCCATATTGTACATGGAGCATTTCAGAAGGGAGTGGAAGAAACAGCGGAAAGTCGACAGTGTACTTCATGCTATTTACTAAGTTCTGAAGGATATTCCAGCCCGCAGGGAGGACTACTTTAACATCATTAGATCGTCAGATCCTCCAATGCCACTTAAGTTTTGCAAGACACGGTGTGTTGAAAATGCGCCCGTGCTTGAAAGAGCTTTAGAGTTTTTACCCCATATGGCAACAACATATGTGAAGGCTGTCGAGAAGAGATGTTGAAATCCAGGCACAAAGTCCTTTGAGGTGATTCAGGAGGCCCTTAAGGACCCTCTCATGACGGCAAAACTTAATATTTTCAGTGAGCAAGGAAGTGACACCATTCCTCACACGCTACCAGACCGATAAGCCTTGTAGCGTATTAGCGGGAACAACTTCCGGCGCCGACAGAGATGGCCGCTTCGCGTTCCTAGGAAACTATGCAGTATTTTTTTTGGTGTTATTTCTTACATTGGTACCCCAGGTAATCTTAGGTTTCATTACATACAGTCGGGAAGAACTACTGAATATAAGAGCAACGTCAACTCACCATCAGTACGACCAGGAATATGACTTTCCTGAAGCGGATCCTGTGTTCTGCCTTCCACCCAGGACAACGGAATGGATCCCAGCCTGCGACCCAAAACAACGACGTCGTAAAAGAGGGAAACGAAGCGGTCTTCTGGTCAGGCTCCGGAGACGGGCACATCGCACCACTCCCTAGCATACTACTCGCCAATGTCCAGTCTCTTGACAACAAGGTTGATGAAATCCGAGCAAGGGTAGCATTCCAGAGGGACATAAGAGACTGTAACGTTCTTTGCTTCACGGAAACATGGCTCACTCGAGAGACGCTAACGGAAACGGTGCAGCCAGCTGGTTTCTTCACGCATCGCGCCAACAGAAACAAACATCCTTCTGGTAAGATGAGGGGCGGGGGCGTATGCCTTATGATTAACAAGACGTGGTGTGATCACAACAACATACAGGAACTCAAGTCCTTCTGTTCACCTGACTTAGAATTCCTCACAATCAAATGTTGACCGCATTATCTACCAAGGGAATTCTCTTAGATTATAATCACAGCCGTATATATTCCCCCCCAAGCAGACACATCGATGGCCCTGAACTAAATTTATTTGACTCTTTGCAAAATGGAAACCACATATCCTGAGGCTGCATTCATTGTAGCTGGGGATTTTAACAAGGCTAATCTGAAAACAAGACTCCCTAAATTGTATCAGCATATCGATTGCGTAACCAGGGCTGGTAAAACCTTGGATCATTGCTATTCTAACTTCCGCGATGCATATAAGGCCCTCCCCCGCCCTCCTTTCAGAAAAGCTGACCATGACTCCATTTTGTTGCTCCCTGCCTACAGACAGAAACTAAAACAAGAAGCTCCTGCGCTCAGGTCTGTTCAACACAGGTCCGACCAATCTGATTCCATGCTTCAAGACTGCTTCGATTGTGGATTGGGATATGTTCCGCATTGCTTCCAACAACAACATTGACGAATACGCTGATTCATTAGAAAGTGCATTGACGATGTCATTCCCATAGCAACGATTACAACATTCCCAAACCAGAAACCGTGGATTGATGGCAGCATTCGCGTGAAACTGAAAGCCAGAACCGCTGCTTTTAACCAGGGAAAGGTGACCGGAAACATGACCAAATACAAACAGTGTAGGTATTCCCTCCGCAAGGCAATCAAACAAGCTAAGCGTCAGTATAGAGACAAAGTAGAGTCACAATTCAATGGCTCAGACACAAGAGGTATGTGGCAGGGTCTACATTCAATCACGGATTACAAAAAGAAAACCAGCCCCGTCACGGACCAGGATGTCTTGCTCCCAGGCAGACTAAATAACAATAACTTTTTTGCCCGCTTTGAGGACTATACAGTGCCACTGACACGGCCCTGAACCAAAACCTGCGACTCTCCTTCACTGCAGCCGAAGTGAGTAACATATTTAAACGTGTTAACCCTCGCAAGGCTGCAGGCCCAGACGGCATCCCCAGCCGCGTCCTCAAAGCATGCGCAGACCAGCTGGCTGGTGTGTTTAGACATATTCGATCAATCCTTATCCCAGTCTGCTGTTCCCACATGCTTCAAGAGGGCCACCATTGTCCCTGTTCCCAAGAAAGCTAAGGTAACTGAGCTAAACGGACTACCACCCCGTAGCACTCACTTCCTTCATCATGAAGTGCTTTGAGAGACCATATCAAGGACCATATCACCTCCACCCTACCTGACACCCTAGACCCACTCCAATTTGCTTACCGCCCAAATAGGTCCACAGACGATGCAATCTCAACCACACTGCCCTAACCCATCTGGACAAGAGGAATACCTATGTAAGAATGCTGTTCATCGACTACAGCTCAGCATTTAACACCATAGTACCCTCCAAACTCGTCATCAAGCTCGAGACCCTGGATCTCGACCCCGCCCTGTGCAACTGGGTACTGGACTTCTTGACGGGCCGCCCCTAGGTGGTGAGGGTAGGTAACATCTCCACCCCACTGATCCTCAACACTGGGGCCCCACAAGGGTGCGTTCTGAGCCCTCTCATGTACTTCCTGTTCACCCACGACTGCGTGGCCATGCACGCCTATAACTCAATCATCAACTTTACGGACGACACTACAGTGGTAGGCTTGATTACCAACAACGACGAGACGGCCTACAGGGAGGAGGTGAGGGCCCTCGAAGTGTGGTGTCAGGAAAATAACCTCACACTCAACGTCAACAAAACAAAGGAGATGATTGTGGACTTCAGGAAACAGCAGAGGGAGCACCCCCTATCCACATCGAGGGGACAGTAGTGGAGAGGGTAGCAAGTTTTAAGTTCCTCGGCGTACACATCACGGACAAACTGAATTGGTCAACGCACACAGACAGCGTCATGAAGAAGGCGCAGCAGCGCCTCTTCAACCTCAGGAGGCTGAAGAAATTTGGCTTGTCACCAAAAGCACTCACAAACTTCTACAGATGCACAATCGAGAGCATCCTGTCAGGCTGTATCACAGCTTGGTACGGCAACTGCTCCGCCCACAACCATAAGGCTCTCCAGAGGGTAGTGAGGTCTGCACAACGCATCACCGGGGGCAAACTACCTGCCCTCCAGAACACCTACACCACCCGATGTCACAGGAAGGCCATAAAGATCATCAAGGACAACAACCACCCGAGCCACTGCTTGTTCACCCTGCTATCATCCAGAAGGTGAGGTCAGTACAGGTGCATCAAAGCAGGGACCGAGAGACTGAAAAACAGCTTCTATCTCAAGGCCATCAGAATGTTAAACAGCCACCACTAACATTGAGTGGCTGCTGCCAACACACTGACTCAAATTCAGCCACTTTAATAATGGGAATTGATGGAAATTATATCACTAGCCACTTTAAACAATGCTACTTAATATAATGTTTACATACCCTACATTACTCATCTCATATGTATATGTATATAGTGTACTCTATATCATCTACTGCATCTTTATGTAATACATGTATCACTAGCCACTTTAAACTATGCCACTTTGTTTATATACCCAACATTACTCATCTCATGTATATACTGCACTCTCATATGTATCTACTGCATCTTGCCTATGCCGTTCTGTACCATTACTCATTCATATCTTTATGTACATATTCTTTGTCCCTTTACACTTGTGTGTATAAGGTAGTAGTTGTGGAATTGTTAGGTTAGATTACTCGTTGGTTATTACTGCATTGTCGGAACTAGAAGCACAAGCTTTTCGCTACACTCGCATTAACATCTGCTAACCATGTGTATGTGACAAATACATTTGATTTGAAGCCCATGGTGCCATTTTTCCCTACAGACTTGTTCAAGCTGCTTAAGAGCTTGATGAGCAGATTCCTAAAGCCAGACCTCATGAAAGAAGCGAAGACCCCTCAAAAACTTATTGATGTTGAGGTGAGCCAGTCGTCTAATCACATCGACTTCGGCTTTGTTACTCAAAGAATTGTGAGACTTGAATGCAGGAAAGAAAATTGGACAGAAACATTGATGGACTTCAAAATCATTTGCAAGAAGTGTATGCTCACAACTGTTAACAAACTCATTGAGATCTCCATTGAAGTACTCTCTGGTCTCGCATCTTTCTTGGATCCAAGGGAAATGGCAGGCACAAATGGAAATATGCCGTGTACAGCCAAATTTAAGGCCTTCGCCTACCTTGTAAGTAGTCATCGGGTGAAGGAAGAAGATTGTGATGACATCATTTGACAGTACTCACATTTTATTGATGACATTGTCCAAGCCCAAACACTCAGTTTGTAAACGTTGATCCTGCCCAAGAGATCGTGGACACATTTTTAGCTGAGTATATGTCAAAGGACAAAGAGCTCAGAAATCTACGGAGACTTTCCTCTAACGCCTCTTAATGTCACATGGGCAAGCCTCAGTAGGGAGTGGATTCTCCATCAATCGGCAGATTGAAATGGAGAACTTGAAGCAAGATTCATATGTAGCACAGAGATGTATAGTTGACCATATAAGAGCTGTACATACATAATGTGTGCATTGACAGACCTCTGCTGAGGTCTGCCCATGTGACAGTAAGAGGCGTTAGAGGAAAGTTCTGAGCTCTTTGTCCTTTGACATATACTCAGCTAAAAATGTGTCCACCATCTCTTGGGCAGGATCAACGTTTACAAACTGAGTGTTTGGGCTTGGACACATCAAGAAGAACAGCGACAGAAGAATACTTTTTTTTATTTTACCAGGCAAGTCAGTTAAGAACAAATTCTTATTTTCAATAACGGCCTAGGAACAGTGGGTTAACTGCCTGTTCAGGGACAGAACGACAGATTTGTACCTTGTCAGCTCGGGGGTTTGAACTTGCAACCTTCCGGTTACTAGTCCAACGCTCTAACCACTAGGCTACCCTGCCGCCCCTGAATGGATGAGCAAAAAAACAGGAGGAAAGAATTTATAGATTTAAATAGATTAACTTAAAGGGAAGATTAGAAGACTGACCGATGACATAAATGCTCTGGACCTCAGCACGGACGTCAGTGTTGTAACAATAATTAATTAACCTTGATCTGTGTCTCAAACTATGCCATGTTTCGTTTTGAGGGAATTGGGCCTGGAAAGTCCTTGAATTTGATGTTTAAGAAGGTGTAGGAACCCTGCCTCATGTCTACCTGCATTTTATGTTGTGACATTAAAGACTGTAGAACCACAACTGTATCTCCGTTTGTCTACACTTCTCAATTTTGAGGTTTGCATCTGAATTAAGGATGCACAATATCGGTGAACATATCGGAATCGGCTGAAATTAGCTAAAAATGCCAACATCGGTATCGGCCCGATTGTTTAATTTAATGGCGATGTGCAAAACCGATGTCAAAGCTGACGTGCATACCTATATAACGTAGGTACATGACGTGATGACGCCACATAAAATTTTGCGCTACACGTGCAACACTGCATTCCTAACCTCACCCACAATGTCTGCTCTGTGGATCGAGCAGTCAACAAGTCGAGCAGTCATTTTACAGAGTAAGACATTTTCAGCTAGACAACTCAAAAGGCGAAACCCATTAACTTCTCTAGGCTAGGTGGGACGTTAGCGTCCCACCTGGCTAACATCCGGTGAAATAGCAGAGCGCAAAGATTCTAAATACACCATTCGTAATATTAAACGTTCTTGTAAATACATGTATCTAACATAATTTAAAAGCTTAACTTCTTCTTAATCCAACCGCTGTGTCAGATTTCAAAATTTATTTTCGGCGAAAGCATACCATACGATAATCTAACGACAGCGGGCCGCACACACAAGTATTACTAGCATTTTCCAACCAAGCATTAGCGTCACAAAAGTCAGAAATAATCCATTACCTTTGAAGATCTTCTTCTTTTGGCAATACAAAAGGTCCAATCCTCACAATAAATGGTCGTTTTGTTTGATTAAATCATATTTTATAGCATAACGACACATTTTGTAAACGGCTTGTGTCATGAATTACGTATCCTTCAACTTTCAACGAAACATTCGATGTAATTACTCACACTAAATTTACATTTATCTAGTCATGGTTTCATTGCAATCCTCTGTCTGTTAGTAACACAACCATACCTGATGATTCTTTTTACGGGACGTATTGACCGAAAGGAACTGATTTGAACACACCAAACAATGACCTCATTGAGCGCCAATGATATGACTGGTGCTTCTTTGATTGATTGACTGTATTTCTGCCCAATGACCACTGATCGTCTTGAAATCTAGCTTGGTAGATAGCCAATGAGCTGAGGAAAACGGCAATATCTAATGGTTATATCTGGGAAGACCAGCTCTTGAACGAAAGTCGAGCGTAACACAGCCATTCGCCATTGAAATTTCTACCTGAAGGAGCCACTTTGTTTGCACGTAGCAGTATTGAGTCGATCATTTTCCGCTATTTTATTAAAAGAATTATGGCGAGTAAATCTGGAAAATCAAAGGCAAAGTCCAGGTATACAGATCTACACTATATTATTGACGAAAATGATAGAGAAAGTGACAGAGTTACTAGAAGATTTGTCAGATTGTGAGACAAGTTTGAACTCCCAATTTGAAGAAATGTTTTTGCATGGAGAAGACCCAATTCTGGATTGGTATGTAACTCTCATGCCGTTGTTTGAAATTAATAATATCAAATATTATTCATTTGAGTTGTTTTGGAGATATTTTTATTTTATTTGACATATATATATAATCAGTAATGAAATGTGTGAAGTACACATGGCTCTAAATTGTGGGTGTGTGTCTGTCTGTCTGTATATATTAGATATTTTTTACATGTATTTTATCTAAACATGGGACGGAACAGCACCTCACCTTAGTGATTTAGGTTCCCTACTCTAATCTGTGTCTGTATATATTAGATATTTTTTACATGTATTTTATCTAAACATGGAACGGAACAGCACCTCACCTTAGTGATTTAGGTTCCCTACCCTATATATAATCTGTCTGTCTGTGTCTTTATTTCACAGTCCCTCCGATTCTGATTGGGAGCCCCCACTGCCACGGTGCCCATCCCCCACAGGAGCTGGATCATCTAGCCGGACCCCTGCTGTCTCCGGCTCTACACCTACCCCGCCTTGCCAGGTGTGAAGTCTGTGATAAAGAAGTGGCGGTGGGGAAGAGATAAACCTGCAATCAGAGAGAAGGAGGGTCGTTGGCACTCTGTGCTGGAGGAGGATGTGGCCCCACCACTTCCAGTATTCAGACCAAAAAGGCCATCAGGACCTCAGCTGGACATGACCTCCAAGTACAGCCCCATGCAACTTTTCCAGTTGTTTTTCACCTCGGCAGTTGTTGATTCCCTGGTGTTGAACACAAATAAGTACGGAGCTAAGAAGCAGGGAGGCAAGAAAGAGGGATGGAAGCCCATTTCCATGTCAGATCTTTTTTGTTACCTGTCAATGGTCATTTACATGGGTCTTGTGAAGCTGAAAACCCTGAAAGACTACTGGAAAACTGCTCCCCTCTATCAACTGCCTTTCCTCTCCACTGTCATGTCATGCAAAAGGTTTCTGACAATCTCACGTGCGCTTCATATCAGTGACCCAGAAGTTGATGATGACAACGAGAAGACGAGAGGCACAGCCAAGTTTGATAGGCTCTGCAAAATAAAACCTCTCTACCCCAGCATCGTTGAGGCCTGCAATACCTCGGCTTGTCACCAAAAGCACTCACAAACTTCTACAGATACACAATCGAGAGCATCCTGGCGGGCTGTATCACTGCCTGGTACGGCAACTGCTCCGCCCACAACCGTAAGGCTCTCCAGAGGGTAGTGAGGTCTGCACAACGCATCACCGGGGGCAAACTACCTCCCCTCCAGGACACCTACACCACCCGATGTTACAGGAAGGCCATAAAGATCATCAAGGACAACAACCACCCGAGCCACTGCCTGTTCACCCCGCTATCAGTACAGGTGCATCAAAGCTGGGACCGAGAGACTGAAAAACAGCTTCTATCTCAAGGCCATCAGACTGTTAAACAGCCACTACTAACATTGAGTGGCTGCTGCTAACACACTGACTCAACTCCAGCCACTTTAATAATGGGAATTGATGGGAAATTATGTAAAATATATCACTAGCCACTTTAAACAATGCTACCTAATATAAAGTTTACATACCCTACATTATTCATCTCATATGTATACGTATATACTGTACTCTATATCATCTACTGCATCTTTATGTAATACATGTATCACTAGCCACTTTAACTATGCCACTTTTACATACTCATCTCATATGTATATACTGCACTCAATACCATCTACTGTATCTTGCCTATGCCGCTCTGTACCATCACTCACTCATATATCTTTATGTACATATTCTTTATCCCCTTACACTTGTGTCTATAAGGTAGTAGTTTTGGAAATGTTAGCTAGATTACTTGTTGGTTATTACTGCATTGTCGGAACTAGAAGCACAAGCATTTCGCTACACTCGCATTAACATCTGCTAACCATGTGTATGTGACAAATACAATTTGATTTGATTTGATTACCTATTTTCAGCCTGCCCAGAACCTTTCCATCGATGAGAGGATGGTAGCCTCAAAGGCCAGAATTGGCCTAAAACAAAATGCTACTTAAATATGATCCCCAATTAGAGACAACGATAGCCAGCTGCCTCTAATAGGGAATCATACCAAACATCAACATAGAAAACAAAACTAGAACCCCAAATAGAAAATATAAACTAGACGAACCCCCCAGTCACGCCCTGTCCTACTCCACCATAGAAAATAAGGACTCTCTATGGTCAGGACGTGACAGATCCTATTAAATTACTAGCGGAGCTATGTCATAAACCCTCAAAGTTCCAGAATGGAGTGAAAATGGCAGCCATATTGGTCGTGGAGAAACCCAAACCAGTCTAATTTTATTGAATAGCAGTAGAGGTATAATCCAGATTGTTTTTTTCCCCCCGGGGAAACCGCTAACTTCCTACAATTCTACACATTTTGCCATGTAAGTAGCCATTATGGGAGATTTTCCAGTTCATGTATTATGCATCTCAGAGCAATAAGCAGAATAAACATAGGCTTATTATTGTGAATTTTTCAGTACATACTTGGCAATTATTTATTACAGAAGGAGATACCACAAACCCCCAAGGTGCCTTATTGCTATTATAAATTGGTTACCAATGTAATTAGAGAAGTAAAAATAAAATGTTTTGTCATACCTGTGGTATACGGTCTGATATACCACGGCTGTCAGGCAATCAGCATTGAGGGCTCGAACCACCCAGTTTATAATTAGAATGATCATTAAAATCACACACACATATATCACCACATTCACAAATAGCATACTGGAGAGATGGGGATATAGTTGTGTAATCTGATGATCCCCATATCTTCCCTTGGGATTAAATTAACACTCAATCTCGTACAGTGCTACAGCAGGTACTGAATTACCCTCCTCACAATTCTCCTTTCACTTCCATCGAACCCCTCAACTTTCATCTATAGATATTGTGGGAATTGAAAATATGTTTTGTTTGCTATTCAGGTTTTTGTTTGAGCTGGAGCTGAAGTACAGGTTGTGCAACATGTAGAGTGACTAGCTGAGAGGCTGTGGTTAATCTTAGGCGTAAATGGTATTTAGACCATTGACACATGTATAGAAGAAGTGTTGCAAACAGTTCATTTTAGGTTGGAACACGAAAACAGGAACTGAGCCTGCGTCCGCAGTCTCTGGGATGCGATCACATAGATAATCTGCACAGCAGCAACTACGCCTGTCAACTGTAGCGCCTGGGGGCTGGGACCAGCCTGTGCGCCAACGATAGGCTGAGCAAGTTTAAACCACACTCAGCCTCTTCTCTGATAGGCCAGCTCAGAAGCTGGAACTACTTCTGTCAGAGTATTTAAGAAGAACCTTGTTAGGAACAGACCAGTTCTCTGCTTGCCCTGTGTGGTGTTGCATTGAGCCCGTGTACATGAAGATTGCATTTATTATACTTAATAAAAAGCTTGCTACTGAGAACAGTGACTTAGTCTTACATTTTGTCCTTTTTCACCATATTTGATTCACACGACTTAACAATACCATTCACACGTCAACACCGCTCTCCATTGTCATGTAACCAGTCACATTCACAGCTAACCATTCACTATTGTTTCACCACTCATCTTCCTCATTTCATCCCTCCTATCATTCACACCTCAACCATCATCCTTCTCACTCGACACAGAAAATAGGTTGACTGACCCTCTAGACTAGAGTCTAGACACTTTGCAAACGCATCCTCCGCTCCTTGAATATTCAGATCTGGGCCCGTATCCACATTGCATCTTAGACTAGGAGTGCTGATCTATGCGGAGGCGCTTTGTGGATATGGGCCCTGATATGACCAGAGATGTGAACGCTATGTTGTGGAGTCCTGATTTCAACTGTCATATCATGTTGGAACAGTGATGACACCCAAGGAAAGTGAAAACAGTTCCTATTTTGCGGTTGTTTTGACCACTGCTGAACTAACAGGCAGCTGGGGTATCCATCCTCCTCTATCCCACACTGTGTGGGTTGTCATACACTGCTCAAAGAAATAAAGGGAACACTTAAACAACACAATGTAACTCCAAGTCAATCACACTTCTGTGAAATCAAATTGTCCATTTAGGAAGCAACACTGATTGACAATAAATTTCACATGCTGTTGTGCAAATGGAATAGACAACAGATGGAAATTATAGGCAATTAGCAAGACCCCCAATAAAGGAGTGGTTCTGCAGGTGATTACCACAGACCACTTCTCAGTTCCTATGCTTCTTGGCTGATGTTTTGGTCACTTTTGAATGCTGGCGGTGCTTTCACTCTAGTGGTAGCATGAGACGGAGTCTACAACCCACACAAGTGGCTCAGGTAGTGCAGCTCATCCAGGATGGGA